>NW_026290973.1:0-225000 GCF_023373465.1 Oncorhynchus keta
CATAATACAATAGAAACAGTAGATCTAGCTGGTCTGTCAAAATATAATAGAGACAGTAGATCTACCTGGTCTGTCATAATACAATAGAGACAGTAGATCTAGCTGATCTTTCATAATATTATAGAGACAGTAGATCTAGCTGGTATGTCATACAATAGAGACAGTAGATCTCGCTGGTCTGTTTAACAATAGAGACAGTAGATCTAGCTGGTCTTTCAAACAATAGCGACAGTAGATCTAGCTGGTCTGTCATAATATTATAGAGACAGTAGATCTAGCTGGTCTGTCATAATATTATAGAGACAGTAGATCTAGCTGGTCTGTCATAATATAATAGAGACAGTAGATATAGCTGGTCTGTCATAATATAATAGAGACAGTAGATATAGCTGGTCTGTCATAATATAATAGAGACAGTAGATCTAGCTGGTCTGTCATAATATAATAGAGACAGTAGATCTAGCTGGTATGTCAAACAAAAGCGATAGTAGATCTAGCTGGTCTGTCATACAATAGAGACAGTAGATCTAGCTGGTCTGTCATAATATAATAGAGACAGTAGATCTAGCTGGTCTGTCATATTATAATAGAAACAGTAGATCTAGCTGGTCTGTCATAATACAATAGAAACAGTAGATCTAGCTGGTCTGTCATAATATAATAGAGACAGTAGATCAAGCTGGTCTGTCATAATATAATAGAGACAGTAGATCTAGCTGGTCTGTCATAATATAATAGAGACAGTAGATCTAGCTGGTCTGTCATAATACAATAGAGACAGTAGATCTAGCTGGTCTGTCAAACAATAGAGACAGTAAATCTAGCTGGTCTGTCATAATACAATAGAGTCAGTAGATCTAGCTGGTCTGTCAAAATATAATAGAGACAGTAGATCTAGCTGGTCTGTCATCATATAATAGATACAGTAGATCTAGCTGGTCTGTCATAATATTATAGAGACAGTAGATCTAGCTGGTCTGTCATAATACAATAGAGACAGTAGATCTAGCTGGTCTGTCATATTATAACAGAGACAGTAGATCTAGCTGGTCTTTCATAATATAATAGAGACAGTAGATCTAGCTGGTATGTCATACAATAGAGACAGTAGATCTAGCTGGTCTGTAATAATATAATAGATACAGTACATCTTGCTGGTCTGTCATAATATAATAGAGACAGTAGATCTAGCTGATCTGTCAAAATATAACAGAGACAGTAGATCTAGCTGGTATGTCATACAATAGAGACAGTAGATCTAGCTGGTATGTCATACAATAGAGACAGTAGATCTAGCTGGTCTGTCAAAATATAACAGAGACAGTAGATCTAGCTGGTCTGTCATAATATAATAGAGACAGTAGATCTACCTGGTCTGTCAAAATATAATAGAGACAGTAGATCTAGCTGGTCTTTCATAATATAATAGAGACAGTAGATCTAGCTGGTCTGTCATATTATAATAGAGACAGTAGATCTAGCTGGTCTGTCATAATACAATAGAGACAGTAGATCTTGCTGGTCTTTGATAATACAACAGAGACAGTAGATCTACCTGCTGTGTCATAATATAATAGAGACAGTAGATCTAGCTGGTCTGTCATAATATTATAGAGACAGTAGATCTAGCTGGTATGTCATACAATAGAGACAGTAGATCTAGCTGGTCTGTCATAATATAATAGATACAGTACATCTTGCTGGTCTGTCATATTATAATAGAGACAGTAGATCTAGCTGGTCTGTCATAATATGAGACAGTAGATCTAGCTGGTCTGTCATAAAATGAGACAGTAGATCTAGATGGTCTGTCATAATATAATACAGGCAGTAGATCTAGCTGGTCTGTCATAATATAATAGAGACAGTAGATCTAGCTGGTCTGTCATAATATTATAGCGACAGTACATCTTGCTGGTCTGTCATATTATAATAGAGACAGTAGATCTAGCTGGTCTGTCATAATATGAGACAGTAGATCTAGCTGGTCTGTCATAATATGAGACAGTAGATCTAGATGGTCTGTCATAATATAATACAGGCAGTAGATCTAGCTGGTCTGTCATAATATAATAGAGACAGTATATCTAGCTGGTCTGTCATAATATAATAGAGACAGTAGATCTAGCTGTTATGTCAAACAATAGAGACAGTAGATCTAGCTGGTCTGTCATAATATAATAGACACAGTAGATCTAGCTGGTCTGTCGTAATACAATTGAGACAGTAGATCTTGCTGGTCTTTGATAATATAATAGAGACAGTAGATCTACCTGGTCTGTCATAATATAATAGAGACAGTAGATCAAGCTCGTCTGTCAAAATACAATAGAGACAGTAGATCTAGCTGGTCTGTCATAATATAATAGAGACAGTAGATATAGCTGGTCTGTCATAATATAATAGAGACAGTGGATCAAGCTGGTCTGTCAAAATACAATAGAGACAGTAGATCTAGCTGGTCTGTCATAATATAATAGACACAGTAGATCTAGCTGGTCTGTCGTAATACAATTGAGACAGTAGATCTTGCTGGTCTTTGATAATATAATAGAGACAGTAGATCTACCTGGTCTGTCATAATATAATAGAGACAGTAGATCAAGCTCGTCTGTCAAAATACAATAGAGACAGTAGATCTAGCTGGTCTGTCATAATATAATAGAGACAGTAGATATAGCTGGTCTGTCATAATATAATAGAGACAGTGGATCAAGCTGGTCTGTCAAAATACAATAGAGACAGTAGATCTAGCTGGTCTGTCATAATATAATAGAGACACTAGATATAGCTGGTCTGTCATAATATAATAGAAACAGTAGATATAGCTGGTCTGTCATAATATAATAGAGACAGTAGATCAAGCTGGTCTGTCAAAATATAACAGAGACAGTAGTTCTAGCTGGTCTGTCATAATATAATAGAGACAGTAGATGTAGCTGGTATGTCATAATACAATTGAGACAGTAGATCTAGCTAGTCTGTCAAAATATAATAGAGACAGTAGATCTAGCTGGTCTGTCATAATATAATATAGTGGTCTTTCTGTAGCTCAGTTGGTAGAGCATGGCGCTTGTAACGCCAGGGTAGTGGGTTCGATTCCCGGGACCACCCATACGTAGAATGTATGCACACATGACTGTAAGTCGCTTTGGATAAAAGCGTCTGCTAAATGGCATATATTATTATTATTATTATTATAATAGAGACAGTAGATTAAGCTGGTCTGTCAAACAATAGAGACAGTAGATCTAGCTGGTCTGTCATAATATAATAGAGACAGTAGATCTAGCTGGTATGTCATAATACAATAGAGACAGTAGATCTAGCTAGTCTGTCAAAATATAATAGAGACAGTAGATCTAGCTGGTCTGTCATAATATAATAGAGACAGTAGATCTAGCTGGTATGTCATACAATAGAGACAGTAGATCTAGCTAGTCTGTCATAATATAATAGAGACAGTAGATCTAGCCGATCTGTCATAATACAATAGAGACAGTAGATCTAGCCGATCTGTCATAATACAATAGAGACAGTAGATCTAGCTGGTCTGTCATAATACAATAGAGACAGTAGATCTAGCTGGTCTGTCATAATACAATAGAAACAGTAGATCTAGCTGGTCTGTCATAATATAATAGAGACAGTAGATCTAGCTGGTATGTCATACAATAGAGACATTAGCTCTAGCTGGTCTGTCATAATACAATAGAGACAGTAGATCTAGCTGGTATGTCATAATACAATAGAGACAGTAGATCTAGCTGGTCTGTCATAATACAATAGAGACAGTAGATATTGCTGGTCTTTGCAAATACAATAGAGACAGTAGATCTACCTGGTCTGTCATAATATAATAGAGACAGTAGATCAAGCTGGTCTGTCATAATATAATAGAGACAGTAGATCTAGCTGGTCTGTCATAATACAATAGAGACAGTATATCTACCTGGTCTGTCATAATACAATAGAGACAGTAGATCCAGCTGGTATGTCATACAATAGAGACAGTAGATCTAGCTGGTCTTTCATAATATAATAGCGACAGTAGATCTAGCTGGTCTGTCATAATACTATAGAAGAAACAGTAGATCCAGCTGGTCTGTCAAAATATAATAGAGACAGTAGATCTAGCTGGTCTGTCATAATATAATAGAGACAGTAGATCTAGCTGGTCTGTCATAATATAATAGAGACAGTAGATCTAGCTGGTCTGTCATACAATAGAGACAGTAGATCTAGCTGGTCTGTCATAATATAGAGACGGTAGATCTAGCTGGTCTGTCATAATACAATAGAAACAGTAGATCCAGCTGGTCTGTCAAAATATAATAGAGACAGTAGATCTAGCTGGTCTGTCATAATATAATAGAGACAGTAGATCTAGCTGATCTGTCAAAATATAACAGAGACAGTAGATCTAGCTGGTATGTCATACAATAGAGACAGTAGATCTAGCTGGTATGTCATACAATAGAGACAGTAGATCTAGCTGGTCTGTCAAAATATAACAGAGACAGTAGATCTAGCTGGTCTGTCATAATATAATAGAGACAGTAGATCTACCTGGTCTGTCAAAATATAATAGAGACAGTAGATCTGGCTGGTCTTTCATAATATAATAGAGACAGTAGATCTAGCTGGTCTGTCATATTATAATAGAGACAGTAGATCTACCTGCTGTGTCATAATATAATAGAGACAGTAGATCTAGCTGGTCTGTCATAATATTATAGAGACAGTAGATCTAGCTGGTATGTCATACAATAGAGACAGTAGATCTAGCTGGTCTGTCATATTATAATAGAGACAGTAGATCTAGCTGGTCTGTCAGAATACAATAGAGACAGTAGATCTTGCTGGTCTTTGATAATACAATAGAGACAGTAGATCTAGCTAGTCTGTCATAATATAATATGAGACAGTAGATCTAGATGGTCTGTCATAATATAATACAGGCAGTAGATCTAGCTGGTCTGTCATAATATAATAGAGACAGTAGATCTAGCTGGTCTGTCATAATATTATAGCGACAATACATCTTGCTGGTCTGTCATATTATAATAGAGACAGTAGATCTACCTGGTGTGTCATAAATGAGACAGTAGATCTACCTGGTGTGTCATAATATAATAGAGACAGTAGATCTAGCTGGTCTGTCATAATATTATAGAGACAGTAGATCTAGCTGGTATGTCATACAATAGAGACAGTAGATCTAGCTGGTCTGTCATAATATAATAGAGACAGTAGATCTAGCTGGTCTGTCATAATATTATAGCGACAGTACATCTTGCTGGTCTGTCATATTATAATAGAAACAGTAGATCTAGCTGGTCTGTCATAATATAATAGAGACAGTAGATCTAGCTGGTATGTCATACAATGAGACATTAGCTCTAGCTGGTCTGTCATAATACAATAGAGACAGTAGATCTAGCTGGTATGTCATAATACAATAGAGACAGTAGATCTAGCTTGTCTGTCATAATACAATAGAGACAGTAGATATTGCTGGTCTTTGCAAATACAATAGAGACAGTAGATCTACCTGGTCTGTCATAATATAATAGAGACAGTAGATCAAGCTGGTCTGTCATAATATAATAGAGACAGTAGATCTAGCTGGTCTGTCATAATACAATAGAGACAGTATATCTACCTGGTCTGTCATAATACAATAGAGACAGTAGATCCAGCTGGTATGTCATACAATAGAGACAGTAGATCTAGCTGGTCTTTCATAATATAATAGCGACAGTAGATCTAGCTGGTCTGTCATAATACAATAGAAGAAACAGTAGATCCAGCTGGTCTGTCAAAATATAATAGAGACAGTAGATCTAGCTGGTCTGTCATAATATAATAGAGACAGTAGATCTAGCTGGTCTGTCATAATATAATAGAGACAGTAGATCTAGCTGGTCTGTCATACAATAGAGACAGTAGATCTAGCTGGTCTGTCATAATATAGAGGCGGTAGATCTAGCTGGTCTGTCATAATACAATAGAAACAGTAGATCCAGCTGGTCTGTCAAAATATAATAGAGACAGTAGATCTAGCTGGTCTGTCATAATATAATAGAGACAGTAGATCTAGCTGATCTGTCAAAATATAACAGAGACAGTAGATCTAGCTGGTATGTCATACAATAGAGACAGTAGATCTAGCTGGTATGTCATACAATAGAGACAGTAGATCTAGCTGGTCTGTCAAAATATAACAGAGACAGTAGATCTAGCTGGTCTGTCATAATATAATAGAGACAGTAGATCTACCTGGTCTGTCAAAATATAATAGAGACAGTAGATCTAGCTGGTCTTTCATAATATAATAGAGACAGTAGATCTAGCTGGTCTGTCATATTATAATAGAGACAGTAGATCTACCTGCTGTGTCATAATATAATAGAGACAGTAGATCTAGCTGGTCTGTCATAATATTATAGAGACAGTAGATCTAGCTGGTATGTCATACAATAGAGACAGTAGATCTAGCTGGTCTGTCATATTATAATAGAGACAGTAGATCTAGCTGGTCTGTCAGAATACAATAGAGACAGTAGATCTTGCTGGTCTTTGATAATACAATAGAGACAGTAGATCTAGCTAGTCTGTCATAATATAATATGAGACAGTAGATCTAGATGGTCTGTCATAATATAATACAGGCAGTAGATCTAGCTGGTCTGTCATAATATAATAGAGACAGTAGATCTAGCTGGTCTGTCATAATATTATAGCGACAATACATCTTGCTGGTCTGTCATATTATAATAGAGACAGTAGATCTACCTGGTGTGTCATAATATGAGACAGTAGATCTACCTGGTGTGTCATAATATAATAGAGACAGTAGATCTAGCTGGTCTGTCATAATATTATAGAGACAGTAGATCTAGCTGGTATGTCATACAATAGAGACAGTAGATCTAGCTGGTCTGTCATAATATAATAGAGACAGTAGATCTAGCTGGTCTGTCATAATATTATAGCGACAGTACATCTTGCTGGTCTGTCATATTATAATAGAGACAGTAGATCTAGCTGGTCTGTCATAATATAATAGAGACAGTAGATCTAGCTGGTCTGTCATACAATAGAGACATTAGCTCTAGCTGGTCTGTCATAATACAATAGAGACAGTAGATCTAGCTGGTATGTCATAATACAATAGAGACAGTAGATCTAGCTGGTCTGTCATAATACAATAGAGACAGTAGATCTTGCTGGTCTTTGCAAATACAATAGAGACAGTAGATCTACCTGGTCTGTCATAATATAATAGAGACAGTAGATCAAGCTGGTCTGTCATAATATAATAGAGACAGTAGATCTAGCTGGTCTGTCATAATACAATAGAGACAGTATATCTACCTGGTCTGTCATAATACAATAGAGACAGTAGATCCAGCTGGTATGTCATACAATAGAGACAGTAGATCTAGCTGGTCTTTCATAATATAATAGCGACAGTAGATCTAGCTGGTCTGTCATAATACAATAGAAGAAACAGTAGATCCAGCTGGTCTGTCAAAATATAATAGAGACAGTAGATCTAGCTGGTCTGTCATAATATAATAGAGACAGTAGATCTAGCTGGTCTGTCATAATATAATAGAGACAGTAGATCTAGCTGGTATGTCATACAATAGAGACAGTAGATCTAGCTGGTCTGTCATAATATAGAGACAGTAGATCTAGCTGGTCTGTCATAATACAATAGAAACAGTAGATCCAGCTGGTCTGTCAAAATATAATAGAGACAGTAGATCTAGCTGGTCTGTCATAATATAATAGAGACAGTAGATCTAGCTGGTCTGTCATAATACAATAGAAACAGTAGATCTAGCTGGTCTGTCAAAATATAATAGAGACAGTAGATCTAGCTGGTCTGTCATAATGCAATAGAGACAGTAGATCTAGCCGATCTGTCATAATACAATACAGACAGTAGATCTAGCCGATCTGTCATAATATAATAGAGACAGTAGATCAAGCTGGTCTGTCATAAAATAATAGAGACAGTAGATCTAGCTGGTATGTCATACAATAGAGACAGTAGATCTCGCTGGTCTGTCAAACAATAGAGACAGTAGATCTAGCTGATCTTTCATAATATTATAGAGACAGTAGATCTAGCTGGTATGTCATACAATAGAGACAGTAGATCTCGCTGGTCTGTCAAACAATAGAGACAGTAGATCTAGCTGGTCTTTCATAATATAATAGCGACAGTAGATCTAGCTGGTCTGTCATAATATAATAGAGACTGTAGATATAGCTGGTCTGTCATAATATAATAGAGACAGTAGATATAGCTGGTCTGTCAAAATATAATAGAGACAGTAGATCTAGCTGGTCTGTCATAATATAATAGAGACAGTAGATCTAGCTGGTCTGTCATATTATAATAGAGACAGTAGATCTAGCTGGTATGTCATACAATAGAGACAGTAGATCTAGCTGGTCTGTCAAACAATAGAGACAGTAAATCTAGCTGGTCTGTCATAATACAATAGAGTCAGTAGATCTAGCTGGTCTGTCAAAATATAATAGAGACAGTAGATCTAGCTGGTCTGTCATCATATAATAGAGACAGTAGATCTAGCTGGTCTGTCATAATATTATAGAGACAGTAGATCTAGCTGGTCTGTCATCATATAATAGAGACAGTAGATCTAGCTGGTCTGTCATAATATTATAGAGACAGTAGATCTAGCTGGTCTGTCAAACAATAGAGACAGTAAATCTAGCTGGTCTGTCATAATACAATAGAGTCAGTAGATCTAGCTGGTCTGTCAAAATATAATAGAGACAGTAGATCTAGCTGGTCTGTCATAATACAATAGAAACAGTAGATCTAGCTGGTCTGTCAAAATATAATAGAGACAGTAGATCTAGCTGGTCTGTCATCATATAATAGAGACAGTAGATCTAGCTGGTCTGTCATAATATTATAGAGACAGTAGATCTAGCTGGTCTGTCATAATACAATAGAGACAGTAGATCTAGCTGGTCTGTCACATTATAACAGAGACAGTAGATCTAGCTGGTCTGTCATAATACAATAGAGACAGTAGATGAAGCTGGTCTGTCAAAATATAGCAGAGACAGTAGTTCTAGCTGGTCTGTCATAATATAATAGAGACAGTAGATCTAGCTGGTATGTCATAATACAATTGAGACAGTAGATCTAGCTGGTCTGTCATAATACAATAGAGACAGTAGATCTTGCTGGTCTTTGATAATACAATCGAGACAGTAGATATAGCTGGTCTTTCATAATATAATAGAGACAGTAGATCTACCTGGTCTGTCATAATACAATAGAGACAGTTGATCTACCTGGTCTGTCATAATACAATAGAGACAGATATAGCTGGTCTGTCATAATATAATAGAGACAGTAGATCTAGCTGGTCGGTCATAATATAATAGAGACAGATATAGCTGGTCTGTCATAATATAATAGAGACAGTAGATATAGCTGGTCTGTCATAATATAATAGAGACAGTAGATCTAGCTGGTATGTCATAATACAATAGAGACAGTAGAGCTACCTCGTCTGTCATAATACAATAGAGACAGTAGATCTAGCTGGTCTGTCAAACAATAGAGACAGTAGATCTGGCTGGTCTTTCATAATATAATAGCGACAGATCTAGCTGGTCTGTCATAATATAATAGATACAGATATAGCTGGTCTGTCATAATATAATAGAGACAGTAGATATAGCTGGTCTGTCATAATATAATAGAGACAGTAGATCTAGCTGGTCGGTCATAATATAATAGAGACAGTAGATCTAGCTGGTATGTCAAACAAAAGCGATAGTAGATCTAGCTGGTCTGTCATACAATAGAGACAGTAGATCTAGCTCGTCTGTCATAATATAATAGAGACAGTAGATCTAGCTGGTCTGTCATATTATAATAGAGACAGTAGATCTAGCTGGTCTGTCATATTATAATAGAGACAGTAGATCTAGCTGGTCTGTCATATTATAATAGACAGTAGATCTAGCTGGTCTGTCATAATACAATAGAAACAGTAGATCTAGCTGGTCTGTCAAAATATAATAGAGACAGTAGATCTAGCTGATCTGTCATAATATAGAGACAGTAGATCTAGCTGATCTGTCATAATATAATAGAGACAGTAGATCTAGCTGGTCTGTCATAATACAATAGAGACAGTAGATCTACCTGGTCTGTCATAATACAATAGAGACAGTAGATCTACCTGGTCTGTCATAATACAATAGAGACAGTAAATCTAGCTGGTCTGTCATAATACAATAGAGACAGTAGATCTAGCTGGTCTGTCAAAATATAATAGAGACAGTTGATATAGCTGGTCTGTCATATTATAATAGAGACAGTAGATCAAGCTGGTCTGTCAAAATATAATAGAGACAGTTGATATAGCTGGTCTGTCATATTATAATAGAGACAGTAGATCAAGCTGGTCTGTCATAATATAATAGAGACAGTAGATATTGCTGGTCTTTGATAATACAATAGAGACAGTAGATCAAGCTGGTCTGTCAAAATATAACAGAGACAGTAGTTCTAGCTGGTCTGTCATAATATAATAGAGACAGTAGATCTAGCTGGTCTGTCATAATATAAGACAGTAGATCTAGCTGGTATGTCATTATATAATAGAGACAATAGATCAAGCTGGTCTGTCAAAATATAACAGAGACAGTAGATCTAGCTGGTCTGTCATACAATAGAGACAGTAGATATAGCTGGTCTTTCATAATATAATAGCGACAGTAGATCTAGCTGGTCTGTCATAATATTATAGAGACAGTAGATCTAGCTGGTCTGTCATAATACAATAGAAACAGTAGATCAAGCTGGTCTGTCAAAATATAATAGAGACAGTAGATCTAGCTGGTCTGTCATACAATAGAGACAGTAGATCTATCTGGTCTGTCATAATACAATAGAGACAGTAGATATAGCTGGTCTGTCATAATATAATAGAGACAGTAGATGTAGCTGGTATGTCATAATATAATAGAGACAGTAGATGTAGCTGGTATGTCATAATATAATAGAGACAATAGATCAAGCTGGTCTGTCAAAATATAACAGAGACAGTAGATCTAGCTGGTCTGTCATAATATAATAGAGACAGTAGATCTAGCTGGACTGTCATAATACAATAGAGACAGTAGAGCTTGCTGGTCTGTGATAATACAATAGAAACAGTAGATCTAGCTGGTCTGTCATAATACAATAGAGACAGTAGATCTAGCTGGTCTGTCATATTATAATATAGACAGTAGATCTAGCTGGTCTGTCAAAATATAACAGAGACAGTAGTCCTAGCTGGTCTGTCAAAATATAATAGAGACTGTAGATCTAGCTGGTCTGTCATAATATAATAGAGACAGTAGATCTAGCTGGTCTTTCATAATATAATAGAGACAGTAGATCTAGCTGGTCTGTCATAATAGTATAGAGACAGTAGATCTAGCTGGTCTGTCATATTATAATAGAGACAGTAGATCTAGCTGGTCTGTCATAATACAATAGAGACAGTAGATCAAGTTGGTCTGTCAAAATATAACAGAGACAGTAGATCTAGCTGGTCTGTCATAATATAATAGAGACAGTAGATCTAGCTGGACTGTCATAATACAATAGAGACAGTAGAGCTTGCTGGTCTGTGATAATACAATAGAAACAGTAGATCTAGCTGGTCTGTCATAATACAATAGAGACAGTAGATCTAGCTGGTCTGTCATATTATAATATAGACAGTAGATCTAGCTGGTCTGTCAAAATATAACAGAGACAGTAGTCCTAGCTGGTCTGTCAAAATATAATAGAGACTGTAGATCTAGCTGGTCTGTCATAATATAATAGAGACAGTAGATCTAGCTGGTCTTTCATAATATAATAGAGACAGTAGATCTAGCTGGTCTGTCATAATAGTATAGAGACAGTAGATCTAGCTGGTCTGTCATATTATAATAGAGACAGTAGATCTAGCTGGTCTGTCATAATACAATAGAGACAGTAGATCAAGTTGGTCTGTCAAAATATAACAGAGACAGTAGTTCTAGCTGGTCTGTCATAATATAATAGAGACAGTAGATCTAGCTGATCTGTCATAATATAGAGACAGTAGATCTAGCTGATCTGTCATAATATAATAGAGACAGTAGATCTAGCTGGTCTGTCATAATACAATAGAGACAGTAGATCTACCTGGTCTGTCATAATACAATAGAGACAGTAGATCTACCTGGTCTGTCATAATACAATAGAGACAGTAAATCTAGCTGGTCTGTCATAATACAATAGAGACAGTAGATCTAGCTGGTCTGTCAAAATATAATAGAGACAGTTGATATAGCTGGTCTGTCATATTATAATAGAGACAGTAGATCAAGCTGGTCTGTCAAAATATAATAGAGACAGTTGATATAGCTGGTCTGTCATATTATAATAGAGACAGTAGATCAAGCTGGTCTGTCATAATATAATAGAGACATTAGATCTAGCTGGTCTGTCATAATACAATAGAGACAGTAGATATTGCTGGTCTTTGATAATACAATAGAGACAGTAGATCAAGCTGGTCTGTCAAAATATAACAGAGACAGTAGTTCTAGCTGGTCTGTCATAATATAATAGAGACAGTAGATCTAGCTGGTCTGTCATAATATAAGACAGTAGATCTAGCTGGTATGTCATTATATAATAGAGACAATAGATCAAGCTGGTCTGTCAAAATATAACAGAGACAGTAGATCTAGCTGGTCTGTCATACAATAGAGACAGTAGATATAGCTGGTCTTTCATAATATAATAGCGACAGTAGATCTAGCTGGTCTGTCATAATATTATAGAGACAGTAGATCTAGCTGGTCTGTCATAATACAATAGAAACAGTAGATCTAGCTGGTCTGTCAAAATATAATAGAGACAGTAGATCTAGCTGGTCTGTCATACAATAGAGACAGTAGATCTATCTGGTCTGTCATAATACAATAGAGACAGTAGATATAGCTGGTCTGTCATAATATAATAGAGACAGTAGATGTAGCTGGTATGTCATAATATAATAGAGACAGTAGATGTAGCTGGTATGTCATAATATAATAGAGACAATAGATCAAGCTGGTCTGTCAAAATATAACAGAGACAGTAGATCTAGCTGGTCTGTCATAATATAATAGAGACAGTAGATCTAGCTGGACTGTCATAATACAATAGAGACAGTAGAGCTTGCTGGTCTGTGATAATACAATAGAAACAGTAGATCTAGCTGGTCTGTCATAATACAATAGAGACAGTAGATCTAGCTGGTCTGTCATATTATAATATAGACAGTAGATCTAGCTGGTCTGTCAAAATATAACAGAGACAGTAGTCCTAGCTGGTCTGTCAAAATATAATAGAGACTGTAGATCTAGCTGGTCTGTCATAATATAATAGAGACAGTAGATCTAGCTGGTCTTTCATAATATAATAGAGACAGTAGATCTAGCTGGTCTGTCATAATAGTATAGAGACAGTAGATCTAGCTGGTCTGTCATATTATAATAGAGACAGTAGATCTAGCTGGTCTGTCATAATACAATAGAGACAGTAGATCAAGTTGGTCTGTCAAAATATAACAGAGACAGTAGATCTAGCTGGTCTTTCATAATATAATAGAGACAGTAGATCTAGCTGGTCTGTCATAATATAATAGAGACAGTAGATCTAGCTGGTCTGTCATATTATAATAGAGACAGTAGATCTAGCTGGTCTGTCATAATACAATAGAGACAGTAGATCTAGCTGGTCTGTCATATTATAATATAGACAGTAGATCTAGCTGGTTTGTCAAAATATAACAGAGACAGTAGTCCTAGCTGGTCTGTCATAATATAATAGAGACAGTAGATCTAGCTGGTATCTCATAATATAATAGAGACAATAGATCAAGCTGGTCTGTAAAAATATAACAGAGACAGTAGTTCTAGCTGGTCTGTCAAAAATATAACAGAGACAGTAGATCTACCTGGTCTGTCAAAATATAATAGAGACATTAGATCTAGCTGGTCTGTCAAAATATAACAGAGACAGTAGTCCTAGCTGGTCTGTCATAATATAATAGAGACAGTAGATCTAGCTGGTCTGTGATATTGTAATAGAGACAGTAGATCTAGCTGGTCTGTCATAATACAATAGAGACAGTAGATCTTGCTGGTCTTTGATAATACAATCGAGACAGTAGATATAGCTGGTCTTTCATAATATAATAGAGACAGTAGATCTAGCTGGTCTGTCATAATACAATAGAGACAGTAGATCTACCTGGTCTGTCATAATACAATAGAGACAGTAGATCTACCTGGTCTGTCATAATACAATAGAGACAGATATAGCTGGTCTGTCATAATATAATAGAGACAGTAGATATAGCTGGTCTGTCATAATATAATAGAGACAGTAGATCTAGCTGGTCGGTCATAATATAATAGAGACAGATATAGCTGGTCTTTCATAATATAATAGAGACAGTAGATATAGCTGGTCTGTCATAATATAATAGAGACAGTAGATCTAGCTGGTCGGTCATAATATAATAGAGACAGTAGATCTAGCTGGTATGTCATAATACAATAGAGACAGTAGAGCTACCTCGTCTGTCATAATACAATAGAGACAGTAGATCTAGCTGGTATGTCATACAATAGAGACAGTAGATCTAGCTGGTCTGTCAAACAATAGAGACAGTAGATCTGGCTGGTCTTTCATAATATAATAGCGACAGATCTAGCTGGTCTGTCATAATATTATAGAGACAGTAGATCTAGCTGGTCTGTCATAATATAATAGATACAGATATAGCTGGTCTGTCATAATATAATAGAGACAGTAGATATAGCTGGTCGGTCATAATATAATAGAGACAGTAGATCTAGCTGGTATGTCAAACAAAAGCGATAGTAGATCTAGCTGGTCTGTCATACAATAGAGACAGTAGATCTAGCTCGTCTGTCATAATATAATAGAGACAGTAGATCTAGCTGGTCTGTCATATTATAATAGAGACAGTAGATCTAGCTGGTCTGTCATATTATAATAGAGACAGTAGATCTAGCTGGTCTGTCATATTATAATAGAGACAGTAGATCTAGCTGGTCTGTCATAATACAATAGAAACAGTAGATCTAGCTGGTCTGTCAAAATATAATAGAGACAGTAGATCTAGCTGATCTGTCATAATATAGAGACAGTAGATCTAGCTGATCTGTCATAATATAATAGAGACAGTAGATCTAGCTGGTCTGTCATAATACAATAGAGACAGTAGATCTACCTGGTCTGTCATAATACAATAGAGACAGTAGATCTACCTGGTCTGTCATAATACAATAGAGACAGTAAATCTACCTGGTCTGTCATAATACAATAGAGACAGTAGATCTACCTGGTCTGTCATAATACAATAGAGACAGTAGATCTAGCTGGTCTGTCAAAATATAATAGAGACAGTTGATATAGCTGGTCTGTCATATTATAATAGAGACAGTAGATCAAGCTGGTCTGTCAAAATATAATAGAGACAGTTGATATAGCTGGTCTGTCATATTATAATAGAGACAGTAGATCAAGCTGGTCTGTCATAATATAATAGAGACATTAGATCTAGCTGGTCTGTCATAATACAATAGAGACAGTAGATATTGCTGGTCTTTGATAATACAATAGAGACAGTAGATCAAGCTGGTCTGTCAAAATATAACAGAGACAGTAGTTCTAGCTGGTCTGTCATAATATAATAGAGACAGTAGATCTAGCTGGTCTGTCATAATATAAGACAGTAGATCTAGCTGGTATGTCATTATATAATAGAGACAATAGATCAAGCTGGTCTGTCAAAATATAACAGAGACAGTAGATCTAGCTGGTCTGTCATACAATAGAGACAGTAGATATAGCTGGTCTTTCATAATATAATAGCGACAGTAGATCTAGCTGGTCTGTCATAATATTATAGAGACAGTAGATCTAGCTGGTCTGTCATAATACAATAGAAACAGTAGATCTAGCTGGTCTGTCAAAATATAATAGAGACAGTAGATCTAGCTGGTCTGTCATACAATAGAGACAGTAGATCTATCTGGTCTGTCATAATACAATAGAGACAGTAGATATAGCTGGTCTGTCATAATATAATAGAGACAGTAGATCAAGCTGGTCTGTCAAAATATAACAGAGACAGTAGTTCTAGCTGGTCTGTCATAATATAATAGAGATAGTAGATCTAGCTGGTCTGTCATAATATAATAGAGACAGTAGATGTAGCTGGTATGTCATAATATAGAGACAGTAGATGTAGCTGGTATGTCATAATATAATAGAGACAATAGATCAAGCTGGTCTGTCAAAATATAACAGAGACAGTAGATCTAGCTGGTCTGTCATAATATAATAGAGACAGTAGATCTAGCTGGACTGTCATAATACAATAGAGACAGTAGAGCTTGCTGGTCTGTGATAATACAATAGAAACAGTAGATCTAGCTGGTCTGTCATAATACAATAGAGACAGTAGATCTAGCTGGTCTGTCATATTATAATATAGACAGTAGATCTAGCTGGTCTGTCAAAATATAACAGAGACAGTAGTCTCAGCTGGTCTGTCAAAATATAATAGAGACTGTAGATCTAGCTGGTCTGTCATAATATAATAGAGACAGTAGATCTAGCTGGTCTTTCATAATATAATAGAGACAGTAGATCTAGCTGGTCTGTCATAATAGTATAGAGACAGTAGATCTAGCTGGTCTGTCATATTATAATAGAGACAGTAGATCTAGCTGGTCTGTCATAATACAATAGAGACAGTAGATCAAGTTGGTCTGTCAAAATATAACAGAGACAGTAGTTCTAGCTGGTCTGTCATAATATAATAGAGACAGTAGATCTAGCTGGTCTGTCATAATATAATAGAGACAGTAGATCTAGCTGGTCTGTCATAATATAATAGAGACAGTAGATCTAGCTGGTCTGTCATAATATAATAGAGACATTAGATCTAGCTGGTCTGTCAAAATATAACAGAGACAGTAGTCCTAGCTGGTCTGTCATAATATAATAGAGACAGTAGATCTAGGTGGTCTGTGATATTGTAATAGAGACAGTAGATCTAGCTGGTCTGTCATAATACAATAGAGACAGTAGATATTGCTGGTCTTTGATAATACAATAGAGACAGTAGATATAGCTGGTCTGTCATAATATAATAGAGACAGTAGATCAAGCTGGTCTGTCAAAATATAACAGAGACAGTAGTTCTAGCTGGTCTTCTCATAATATAATAGAGACAGTAGATCTAGCTGGTCTGTCATAATATAAGACAGTAGATCTAGCTGGTATGTCATAATATAATAGAGACAATAGATCAAGCTGGTCTGTCAAAATATAACAGAGACAGTAGATCTAGCTGGTCTGTCATAATATTATAGAGACAGTAGATCTAGCTGGTCTGTCATAATACAATAGAAACAGTAGATCTAGCTGGTCTGTCAAAATATAATAGAGACAGTAGATCTAGCTGGTCTGACATACAATAGAGACAGTAGATCTATCTGGTCTGTCATAATACAATAGAGACAGTAGATCTTGCTGGTCTGTGATAATACAATAGAGACAGTAGATCTTGCTGGTCCGTGATAATACAATAGAGACAGTAGATCTAGCTGATCTGTCATAATACAATAGAAACAGTAGATCTACCTGGTCTGTCATAATATAATAGAGACAGTAGATCAAGCTGGTCTGTCATAATATAATAGAGACAGTAGATATAGCTGGTCTGTCATAATATAATAGAGACAGTAGATATAGCTGGTCTGTCATAATATAATAGAGACAGTAGATCAAGCTGGTCTGTCAAAATATAACAGAGACAGTAGTTCTAGCTGGTCTGTCATAATATAATAGAGACAGTAGATCTAGCTGGTCTGTCATAATATAATAGAGACAGTAGCTGTAGCTGGTATGTCATAATATAATAGAGACAATAGATCAAGCTGGTCTGTCAAAATATAACAGAGACAGTAGATCTAGCTGGTCTGTCATAATATAATAGAGACAGTAGATCTAGCTGGACTGTCATAATACAATAGAGACAGTAGAGCTTGCTGGTCTGTGATAATACAATAGAAACAGTAGATCTAGCTGGTCTGTCATAATACAATAGAGACAGTAGATCTAGCTGGTCTGTCATATTATAATATAGACAGTAGATCTAGCTGGTCTGTCAAAATATAACAGAGACAGTAGTCCTAGCTGGTCTGTCAAAATATAATAGAGACTGTAGATCTAGCTGGTCTGTCATAATACAATAGAGACAGTAGATCAAGCTGGTCTGTCAAAATATAACAGAGACAGTAGTTCTAGCTGGTCTGTCATAATATAATAGAGACAGTAGATCTAGCTGGTCTGTCATAATATAATAGAGACAGTAGATCTAGCTGGTCTGTCATAATACAATAGAGACAGTAGATCTAGCTGGTCTGTCATATTATAATATAGACAGTAGATCTAGCTGGTTTGTCAAAATATAATAGAGACAATAGATCAAGCTGGTCTGTCAAAATATAACAGAGACAGTAGTTCTAGCTGGTCTGTCAAAAATATAACAGAGACAGTAGATCTAGCTGGTCTGTCATAATATAATAGAGACAGTAGATCAAGCTGGTCTGTCAAAATATAACAGAGACAGTAGTTCTAGCTGGTCTGTCATAATATAATAGAGACAGTAGAAATAGCTGGTCTGTCAAACAATGAGACAGTAAATCTAGCTGGTCTGTCATAATACAATAGAGACAGTAGATCTTGCTGGTCTGTGATAATACAATAGAGACAGTAGATCTTGCTGGTCTGTGATAATACAATAGAGACAGTAGATCTAGCTGATCTGTCATAATACAATAGAAACAGTAGATCTACCTGGTCTGTCATAATATAATAGAGACAGTAGATCAAGCTGGTCTGTCATAATATAATAGAGACAGTAGATCAAGCTGGTCTGTCATAATATAATAGAGACAGTAGATCAAGCTGGTCTGTCATAATATAATAGAGACAGTAGATATAGCTGGTCTGTCATAATATAATAGAGACAGTAGATGTAGCTGGTATGTCATAATATAATAGAGACAATAGATCAAGCTGGTCTGTCAAAATATAACAGAGACAGTAGATCTAGCTGGTCTGTCATAATATAATAGAGACAGTAGATCTAGCTGGACTGTCATAATACAATAGAGACAGTAGATCTTGCTGGTCTGTGATAATACAATAGAAACAGTAGATCTAGCTGGTCTGTCATAATACAATAGAGACAGTAGATCTAGCTGGTCTGTCATTTTATAATAGACAGTAGATCTAGCTGGTCTGTCAAAATATAACAGAGACAGTAGTCCTAGCTGGTCTGTCAAAATATAATAGAGACAGTAGATCTAGCTGGTCTGTCAAAATATAACAGAGACAGTAGTTCTAGCTGGTCTGTCATAATATAATAGAGACAGTAGATCTAGCTGGTCTTTCATAATATAATAGCGACAGTAGATCTAGCTGGTCTGTCATAATATTATAGAGACAGTAGATCTAGCTGGTCTGTCATAATACAATAGAAACAGTAGATCTAGCTGGTCTGTCAAAATATAATAGAGACAGTAGATCTAGCTGGTATGTCATACAATAGAGACAGTAGATCTAGCTGGTCTGTCAAACAATGAGACAGTAAATATAGCTGGTCTGTCATAATACAATAGAGACAGTAGATCTTGCTGGTCTGTGATAATACAATAGAGACAGTAGATCTAGCTGATCTGTCATAATACAATAGAAACAGTAGATCTACCTGGTCTGTCATAATATAATAGAGACAGTAGATCAAGCTGGTCTGTCATAATATAATAGAGACAGTAGATCAAGCTGGTCTGTCATAATATAATAGAGACAGTAGATCAAGCTGGTCTGTCATAATATCATAGAGACAGTAGATATAGCTGGTCTGTCATAATATAATAGAGACAGTAGATCAAGCTGGTCTGTCAAAATATAACAGAGACAGTAGTTCTAGCTGGTCTGTCATAATATAATAGAGACAGTAGATCTAGCTGGTCTGTCATAATATAATAGAGACAGTAGATGTAGCTGGTATGTCATATTATAATAGAGACAATAGATCAAGCTGGTCTGTCAAAATATAACAGAGACAGTAGATCTAGCTGGTCTGTCATAATATAATAGAGACAGTAGATCTAGCTGGACTGTCATAATACAATAGAGACAGTAGATCTTGCTGGTCTGTGATAATACAATATAAACAGTAGATCTAGCTGGTCTGTCATAATACAATAGAGACAGTAGATCTAGCTGGTCTGTCAAAATATAATAGAGACAGTAGATCTAGCTGGTATGTCATACAATAGAGACAGTAGATCTAGCTGGTCTGTCAAACAATGAGACAGTAAATCTACCTGGTCTGTCATAATACAATAGAGACAGTAGATCTTGCTGGTCTGTGATAATACAATAGAGACAGTAGATCTTGCTGGTCTGTGATAATACAATAGAGACAGTAGATCTAGCTGATCTGTCATAATACAATAGAAACAGTAGATCTACCTGGTCTGTCATAATATAATAGAGACAGTAGATCAAGCTGGTCTGTCATAATATAATAGAGACAGTAGATCAAGCTGGTCTGTCATAATATAATAGAGACAGTAGAAATAGCTGGTCTGTCATAATATAATAGAGACAGTAGATATAGCTGGTCTGTCATAATATAATAGAGACAGTAGATGTAGCTGGTATGTCATAATATAATAGAGACAATAGATCAAGCTGGTCTGTCAAAATATAACAGAGACAGTAGATCTAGCTGGTCTGTCATAATATAATAGAGACAGTAGATCTAGCTGGACTGTCATAATACAATAGAGACAGTAGATCTTGCTGGTCTGTGATAATACAATAGAAACAGTAGATCTAGCTGGTCTGTCATAATACAATAGAGACAGTAGATCTAGCTGGTCTGTCATTTATAATAGACAGTAGATCTAGCTGGCCTGTCAAAATATAACAGAGACAGTAGTCTAGCTGGTCTGTCAAAATATAATAGAGACAGTAGATCTAGCTGGTCTGTCAAAATATAACAGAGACAGTAGTTCTAGCTGGTCTGTCATAATATAATAGAGACAGTAGATCTAGCTGGTCTTTCATAATATAATAGCGACAGTAGATCTAGCTGGTCTGTCATAATATTATAGAGACAGTAGATCTAGCTGGTCTGTCATAATACAATAGAAACAGTAGATCTAGCTGGTCTGTCAAAATATAATAGAGACAGTAGATCTAGCTGGTATGTCATACAATAGAGACAGTAGATCTAGCTGGTCTGTCAAACAATGAGACAGTAAATATAGCTGGTCTGTCATAATACAATAGAGACAGTAGATCTTGCTGGTCTGTGATAATACAATAGAGACAGTAGATCTAGCTGATCTGTCATAATACAATAGAAACAGTAGATCTACCTGGTCTGTCATAATATAATAGAGACAGTAGATCAAGCTGGTCTGTCATAATATAATAGAGACAGTAGATCAAGCTGGTCTGTCATAATATAATAGAGACAGTAGATCAAGCTGGTCTGTCATAATATCATAGAGACAGTAGATCAAGCTGGTCTGTCAAAATATAACAGAGACAGTAGTTCTAGCTGGTCTGTCATAATATAATAGAGACAGTAGATCTAGCTGGTCTGTCATAATATAATAGAGACAGTAGATGTAGCTGGTATGTCATATTATAATAGAGACAATAGATCAAGCTGGTCTGTCAAAATATAACAGAGACAGTAGATCTAGCTGGTCTGTCATAATATAATAGAGACAGTAGATCTAGCTGGACTGTCATAATACAATAGAGACAGTAGATCTTGCTGGTCTGTGATAATACAATATAAACAGTAGATCTAGCTGGTCTGTCAAAATATAATAGAGACAGTAGATCTAGCTGGTATGTCATACAATAGAGACAGTAGATCTAGCTGGTCTGTCAAACAATGAGACAGTAAATCTAGCTGGTCTGTCATAATACAATAGAGACAGTAGATCTTGCTGGTCTGTGATAATACAATAGAGACAGTAGATCTTGCTGGTCTGTGATAATACAATAGAGACAGTAGATCTAGCTGATCTGTCATAATACAATAGAAACAGTAGATCTACCTGGTCTGTCATAATATAATAGAGACAGTAGATCAAGCTGGTCTGTCATAATATAATAGAGACAGTAGAAATAGCTGGTCTGTCATAATATAATAGAGACAGTAGATATAGCTGGTCTGTCATAATATAATAGAGACAGTAGATGTAGCTGGTATGTCATAATATAATAGAGACAATAGATCAAGCTGGTCTGTCAAAATATAACAGAGACAGTAGATCTAGCTGGTATGTCATACAATAGAGACAGTAGATCTAGCTGGTCTGTCAAACAATGAGACAGTAAATCTAGCTGGTCTGTCATACTACAATAGAGACAGTAGATCTTGCTGGTCTGTGATAATACAATAGAGACAGTAGATCTTGCTGGTCTGTGATAATACAATAGAGACAGTAGATCTAGCTGATCTGTCATAATACAATAGAAACAGTAGATCTACCTGGTCTGTCATAATATAATAGAGACAGTAGATCAAGCTGGTCTGTCATAATATAATAGAGACAGTAGAAATAGCTGGTCTGTCAAAATATAACAGAGACAGTAGATCTAGCTGGTATGTCATACAATAGAGACAGTAGATCTAGCTGGTCTGTCAAACAATGAGACAGTAAATCTAGCTGGTCTGTCATAATACAATAGAGACAGTAGATCTAGCTGGTCTGTCATAATACAATAGAGACAGTAGATCTAGCTGGTCTGTCATAATATAATAGACAGTCGATCTAGCTGGTCTGTCATAATACAATAGAGACAGTAGATCTAGCTGGTCTGTCATATTATAATAGAGACAGTAGATCTAGCTGGTCTGTCATAATACAATAGAGACAGAAGATCAAGCTGGTCTGTCAAAATATAACAGAGACAGTAGTTCTAGCTGGTCTGTCATAATATAATAGAGACAGTAGATCTAGCTGGTCTGTCATAATATAATAGAGACAGTAGATCTAGCTGGTCTGTCATAATATAATAGAGACAGTAGATCTAGCTGGTATGTCATAATATAATAGAGACAATAGATCTAGCTGGTATGTCATACAATAGAGACAGTAGATCTAGCTGGTCTGTCAAACAATGAGACAGTAAATCTAGCTGGTCTGTCATAATACAATAGAGACAGTAGATCTCGCTGGTCTGTCATAATATAATAGAGACAGTAGTTCTAGCTGGTCTGTCAAAATATAACAGAGACAGTAGATCTAGCTGGTCTGTCATAATATAATAGAGAGAGTAGATCTACCTGGTCTGTCAAAATATAATAGAGACAGTAGATCTAGCTGGTATGTCATACAATAGAGACAGTAGATCTAGCTGGTCTTTCATAATATAATAGCGACAGTAGATCTAGCTGGTCTGTCATAATATTATAGAGACAGTAGATCTAGCTGGTCTGTCATAATACAAAAGAAACAGTAGATCTAGCTGGTCTGTCAAAATATAGAGACAGTAGATCTAGCTGGTATGTCATACAATAGAGACAGTAGATCTAGCTGGTCTGTCAAACAATGAGACAGTAAATCTAGCTGGTCTGTCATAATACAATAGAGACAGTAGATCTAGCTGGTCTGTCATAATACAATAGAGACAGTAGATCTAGCTGGTCTGTCATAATATAATAGACAGTAGATCTAGCTGGTCTGTCATAATACAATAGAGACAGTAGATCTAGCTGGTCTGTCATATTATAATAGAGACAGTAGATCTAGCTGGTCTGTCATATTATAATAGAGACAGTAGATCTAGCTGGTCTGTCATATTATAAGAGACAGTAGATCTAGCTGGTCTGTCATAATACAGTAGAGACAGTAGCTCTAGCTGGTCTGTCATAATACAATAGAGACAGTAGATCTAGCTGGTCTGTCATAATATAATAGAGACAGTAGATCTAGCTGGTCTGTCATAATATAATAGAGACAGTAGATCTAGCTGGTCTGTCATAATATAATAGAGACAGTAGATCTAGCTGGTCTGTCATAATATAATAGAGACAGTAGATCTAGCTGGTCTGTCATAATACAATAGAGACAGTAGATCTATCTGGTCTATCATAATACAATAGAGACAGTAGATCTTGCTGGTCTGTGATAATGCAATAGAGACAGTAGGTCTAGCTGATCTGTCATAATACAATAGAAACAGTAGATCAAGCTGGTCTGTCATAATATAATAGAGACAGTAGATCAAGCTGGTCTGTCATAATATAATAGAGACAGTAGATATAGCTGGTCTGTCATAATATAATAGAGACAGTAGATCAAGCAGGTCTGTCAAAATATAACAGAGACAGTAGATCTAGCTGGTCTGTCATAATATAACAGAGACAGTAGATCAAGCTGGTCTGTCATAATATAATAGAGACAGTAGATCAAGCTGGTCTGTCATAATATAACAGAGAGTAGATCAAGCTGGTCTGTCATAATATAATAGAGACAGTAGATATAGCTGGTCTGTCATAATATAATAGAGACAGTAGATATAGCTGGTCTGTCATAATATAATAGAGACAGTAGATATAGCTGGTCTGTCATAATACAATAGAGACAGTAGATCTAGCTGGTCTGTCATAATATAATAGAGACAGTAGATCTAGCTGGTCTGTCATAATATAATAGAGACAGTAGATCTAGCTGGTCTGTCATAATATAATAGAGACAGTAGATCTAGCTGGTCTGTCATAATATAATAGAGACAGTAGATCTAGCTGGTCTTTCATAATATAATAGCGACAGTAGATCTAGCTGGTCTGTCATAATAGTATAGAGACAGTAGATCTAGCTGGTCTGTCATATTATAATAGAGACAGTAGATCTAGCTGGTCTGTCATAATACAATAGAGACAGTAGATCAAGCTGGTCTGTCAAAATATAACAGAGACAGTAGATCTAGCTGGTTTGCCAAAATATAACAGAGACAGTAGTCCTAGCTGGTCTGTCATAATATAATAGAGACAGTAGATCTAGCTGGTATGTCATAATATAATAGAGACAATAGATCAAGCTGGTCTGTCAAAATATAACAGAGACAGTAGTTCTAGCTGGTCTGTCAAAAATTTAACAAAGACAGTAGATCTAGCTGGTCTGTCATAATATAATAGACAGTAGATCTAGCTGGTCTGTCATAATATAATAGAGAGAGTAGATCTACCTGGTCTGTCAAAATATAATAGAGACAGTAGATCTAGCTGGTATGTCATACAATAGAGACAGTAGATCTAGCTGGTCTTTCATAATATAATAGCGACAGTAGATCTAGCTGGTCTGTCATAATATTATAGAGACAGTAGATCTAGCTGGTCTGTCATAATACAATAGAAACAGTAGATCTAGCTGGTCTGTCAAAATATAGAGACAGTAGAGCTAGCTGGTATGTCATACAATAGAGACAGTAGATCTAGCTGGTCTGTCAAACAATGAGACAGTAAATCTAGCTGGTCTGTCATAATACAATAGAGACAGTAGATCTAGCTGGTCTGTCATAATACAATAGAGACAGTAGATCTAGCTGGTCTGTCATAGTATAATAGAGACAGTAGATCTAGCTGGTCTGTCATAATACAATAGAGACAGTAGATCTAGCTGGTCTGTCAAAATATAGAGACAGTAGATCTAGCTGGTATGTCATACAATAGAGACAGTAGATCTAGCTGGTCTATCAAACAATGAGACAGTAAATCTAGCTGGTCTGTCATAATACAATAGAGACAGTAGATCTAGCTGGTCTGTCATAATATAATAGAGACAGTAGATCTAGCTGGTCTGTCATAATATAATAGAGACAGTAGATCTAGCTGGTCTGTCATAATATAATAGAGACAGTAGATCTAGCTGGTCTGTCATAATACAATAGAGACAGTAGATCTAGCTGGTCTGTCATAATACAATAGACAGTAGATCTAGCTGGTCTGTCAAAATATAGAGACAGTAGATCTAGCTGGTATGTCATACAATAGAGACAGTAGATCTAGCTGGTCTTTCATAATATAATAGCGACAGTAGATCTAGCTGGTCTGTCATAATATTATAGAGACAGTAGATCTAGCTGGTCTGTCATAATACAATAGAAACAGTAGATCTAGCTGGTCTGTCAAAATATAGAGACAGTAGATCTAGCTGGTATGTCATACAATAGAGACAGTAGATCTAGCTGGTCTGTCAAACAATGAGACAGTAAATCTAGCTGGTCTGTCATAATACAATAGAGACAGTAGATCTAGCTGGTCTGTCATAATACAATAGAGACAGTAGATCTAGCTGGTCTGTCATAATATAATAGAGACAGTAGATCTAGCTGGTCTGTCATAATACAATAGAGACAGTAGATCTAGCTGGTCTGTCAAAATATAGAGACAGTAGATCTAGCTGGTATGTCATACAATAGAGACAGTAGATCTAGCTGGTCTGTCAAACAATGAGACAGTAAATCTAGCTGGTCTGTCATAATACAATAGAGACAGTAGATCTAGCTGGTCTGTCATAATATAATAGCGACAGTAGATCTAGCTGGTCTGTCATAATATAATAGAGACAGTAGATCTAGCTGGTCTGTCATAATACAATAGAGACAGTAGATCTAGCTGGTATGTCATATTAAAATAGAGACAGTAGATCTAGCTGCTCTGATATAATACAATAGAGACAGTAGATCTAGCTGGTATGTCATACAATAGAGACAGTAGATCTAGCTGGTCTGTCATAATATAATAGCGACAGTAGATCTAGCTGGTCTGTCATAATATTATAGAGACAGTAGATCTAGCTGGTCTGTCATAATACAATAGAAACAGTAGATCTAGCTGGTCTGTCAAAATATAGAGACAGTAGATCTAGCTGGTATGTCATACAATAGAGACAGTAGATCTAGCTGGTCTGTCAAACAATGAGACAGTAAATCTAGCTGGTCTGTCATAATACAATAGAGACAGTAGATCTAGCTGGTCTGTCATAATACAATAGAGACAGTAGATCTAGCTGGTCTGTCATAGTATAATAGAGACAGTAGATCTAGCTGGTCTGTCATAATACAATAGAGACAGTAGATCTAGCTGGTCTGTCAAAATATAGAGACAGTAGATCTAGCTGGTATGTCATACAATAGAGACAGTAGATCTAGCTGGTCTATCAAACAATGAGACAGTAAATCTAGCTGGTCTGTCATAATACAATAGAGACAGTAGATCTAGCTGGTCTGTCATAATATAATAGAGACAGTAGATCTAGCTGGTCTGTCATAATATAATAGAGACAGTAGATCTAGCTGGTCTGTCATAATATAATAGAGACAGTAGATCTAGCTGGTCTGTCATAATACAATAGAGACAGTAGATCTAGCTGGTCTGTCATAATACAATAGACAGTAGATCTAGCTGGTCTGTCAAAATATAGAGACAGTAGATCTAGCTGGTATGTCATACAATAGAGACAGTAGATCTAGCTGGTCTTTCATAATATAATAGCGACAGTAGATCTAGCTGGTCTGTCATAATATTATAGAGACAGTAGATCTAGCTGGTCTGTCATAATACAATAGAAACAGTAGATCTAGCTGGTCTGTCAAAATATAGAGACAGTAGATCTAGCTGGTATGTCATACAATAGAGACAGTAGATCTAGCTGGTCTGTCAAACAATAAGACAGTAAATCTAGCTGGTCTGTCATAATACAATAGAGACAGTAGATCTAGCTGGTCTGTCATAATACAATAGAGACAGTAGATCTAGCTGGTCTGTCATAATATAATAGAGACAGTAGATCTAGCTGGTCTGTCATAATACAATAGAGACAGTAGATCTAGCTGGTCTGTCATAATACAATAGAGACAGTAGATCTAGCTGGTATGTCATACAATAGAGACAGTAGATCTAGCTGGTCTGTCAAACAATGAGACAGTAAATCTAGCTGGTCTGTCATAATACAATAGAGACAGTAGATCTAGCTGGTCTGTCATAATGTAATAGAGACAGTAGATCTAGCTGGTCTGTCATAATATAATAGAGACAGTAGATCTAGCTGGTCTGTCATAATACAATAGAGACAGTAGATCTAGCTGGTATGTCATATTAAAATAGAGACAGTAGATCTAGCTGCTCTGATATAATACAATAGAGACAGTAGATCTAGCTGGTCTGTCACAATACAATAGAGACAGTAGATCTAGCTGGTCTGTCATAATATAATAGAGACAGTAGATCTAGCTGGTCTGTCATAATATAATAGAGACAGTAGATCTAGCTGGTCTGTCATAATACAATAGAGACAGTAGATCTAGCTGGTCTGTCATAATATAATAGAGACAGTAGATCTAGCTGGTCTGTCATAATACAATAGAGACAGTAGATCTAGCTGGTCTGTCATAATACAATAGAGACAGTAGATCTAGCTGGTCTGTCAAACAATGAGACAGTAAATCTAGCTGGTCTTTCATAATATAATAGCGACAGTAGATCTAGCTGGTCTGTCATAATAGTATAGAGACAGTAGATCTAGCTGGTCTGTCATATTATAATAGAGACAGTAGATCTAGCTGGTCTGTCATAATACAATAGAGACAGTAGATCAAGCTGGTCTGTCAAAATATAACAGAGACAGTAGTTCTAGCTGGTCTGTCATAATATAATAGAGACAGTAGATCTAGCTGGTATGTCATACAATAGAGACAGTAGATCTAGCTGGTCTATCAAACAATGAGACAGTAAATCTAGCTGGTCTGTCATAATACAATAGAGACAGTAGATCTAGCTGGTCTGTCATAATATAATAGAGACAGTAGATCTAGCTGGTCTGTCATAATATAATAGAGACAGTAGATCTAGCTGGTCTGTCATAATATAATAGAGACAGTAGATCTAGCTGGTCTGTCATAATACAATAGAGACAGTAGATCTAGCTGGTCTGTCATAATACAATAGACAGTAGATCTAGCTGGTCTGTCAAAATATAGAGACAATAGATCTAGCTGGTATGTCATACAATAGAGACAGTAGATCTAGCTGGTCTTTCATAATATAATAGCGACAGTAGATCTAGCTGGTCTGTCATAATATTATAGAGACAGTAGATCTAGCTGGTCTGTCATAATACAATAGAAACAGTAGATCTAGCTGGTCTGTCAAAATATAGAGACAGTAGATCTAGCTGGTATGTCATACAATAGAGACAGTAGATCTAGCTGGTCTGTCAAACAATAAGACAGTAAATCTAGCTGGTCTGTCATAATACAATAGAGACAGTAGATCTAGCTGGTCTGTCATAATACAATAGAGACAGTAGATCTAGCTGGTCTGTCATAATATAATAGAGACAGTAGATCTAGCTGGTCTGTCATAATACAATAGAGACAGTAGATCTAGCTGGTCTGTCAAAATATAGAGACAGTAGATCTAGCTGGTATGTCATACAATAGAGACAGTAGATCTAGCTGGTCTGTCAAACAATGAGACAGTAAATCTAGCTGGTCTGTCATAATACAATAGAGACAGTAGATCTAGCTGGTCTGTCATAATATAATAGAGACAGTAGATCTAGCTGGTCTGTCATAATATAATAGAGACAGTAGATCTAGCTGGTCTGTCATAATACAATAGAGACAGTAGATCTAGCTGGTATGTCATATTAAAATAGAGACAGTAGATCTAGCTGCTCTGATATAATACAATAGAGACAGTAGATCTAGCTGGTCTGTCACAATACAATAGAGACAGTAGATCTAGCTGGTCTGTCATAATATAATAGAGACAGTAGATCTAGCTGGTCTGTCATAATATAATAGAGACAGTAGATCTAGCTGGTCTGTCATAATACAATAGAGACAGTAGATCTAGCTGGTCTGTCATAATATAATAGAGACAGTAGATCTAGCTGGTCTGTCATAATACAATAGAGACAGTAGATCTAGCTGGTCTGTCATAATACAATAGAGACAGTAGATCTAGCTGGTCTGTCAAACAATGAGACAGTAAATCTAGCTGGTCTTTCATAATATAATAGCGACAGTAGATCTAGCTGGTCTGTCATAATAGTATAGAGACAGTAGATCTAGCTGGTCTGTCATATTATAATAGAGACAGTAGATCTAGCTGGTCTGTCATAATACAATAGAGACAGTAGATCAAGCTGGTCTGTCAAAATATAACAGAGACAGTAGTTCTAGCTGGTCTGTCATAATATAATAGAGACAGTAGATCTAGCTGGTCTGTCATAATATAATAGAGACAGTAGATCTAGCTGGTCTGTCATAATATAATAGAGACAGTAGATCGAGCTGGTCTGTCATATTATAATATAGACAGTAGATGTAGCTGGTTTGTCAAAATATAACAGAGACAGTAGTCCTAGCTGGTCTGTCATAATATAATAGAGACAGTAGATCTAGCTGGTATGTCATAATATAATAGAGACAATAGATCAAGCTGGTCTGTCAAAATATAACAGAGACAGTAGTTCTAGCTGGTCTGTCAAAAATTTAACAAAGACAGTAGATCTAGCTGGTCTGTCATAATATAATAGAGACAGTAGATCTACCTGTTCTGTCAAAATATAACAGAGACAGTAGATCTAGCTGGTCTGTCATAATATAATAGAGAGAGTAGATCTACCTGGTCTGTCATAATACAATAGAGACAGTAGATCTAGCTGGTCTGTCATAATATAATAGAGACAGTAGATCTAGCTGGTCTGTCATAATATAATAGAGACAGTAGATCTAGCTGGTCTGTCATAATACAATAGAGACAGTAGATCTAGCTGGTATGTCATATTATAAGAGACAGTAGATCTAGCTGGTCTGTCATAATACAATAGAGACAGTAGATCTAGCTGGTCTGTCACAATACAATAGAGACAGTAGATCTAGCTGGTCTGTCATAATATAATAGAGACAGTAGATCTAGCTGGTCTGTCATAATATAATAGAGACAGTAGATCTAGCTGGTCTATCATAATACAATAGAGACAGTAGATCTAGCTGGTCTGTCATAATATAATAGAGACAGTAGATCTAGCTGGTCTGTCATAATACAATAGAGACAGTAGATCTAGCTGGTCTGTCAAAATATAGAGACAGTAGATCTAGCTGGTATGTCATACAATAGAGACAGTAGATCTAGCTGGTCTGTCAAACAATGAGACAGTAAATCTAGCTGGTCTGTCATAATACAATAGAGACAGTAGATCTAGCTGGTCTGTCATAATATAATAGAGACAGTAGATCTAGCTGGTCTGTCATAATATAATAGAGACAGTAGATCTAGCTGGTCTGTCATAATACAATAGAGACAGTAGATCTAGCTGGTATGTCATATTATAATAGAGACAGTAGATCTAGCTGGTCTGTCATAATACAATAGAGACAGTAGATCTAGCCGGTCTGTCATAATACAATAGAGACAGTAGATCTAGCTGGTCTGTCATAATATAATAGAGACAGTAGATCTAGCTGGTCTGTCATAATATAATAGAGACAGTAGATCTAGCTGGTCTGTCATAATACAATAGAGACAGTAGATCTAGCTGGTATGTCATATTATAATAGAGACAGTAGATCTAGCTGGTGTGTCATAATACAATAGAGACAGTAGATTTAGCTGGTCTGTCACAATACAATAGAGACAGTAGATCTAGCTGGTCTGTCATAATATAATAGAGACAGTAGATCTAGCTGGTCTGTCATAATATAATAGAGACAGTAGATCTAGCTGGTCTGTCATAATATAGAGACAGTAGATCTAGCTGGTCTGTCATAATATAATAGAGACAGTAGATCTAGCTGGTCTGTCATAATACAATAGAGACAGTAGATCTTGCTGGTCTGTGATAATACAATAGAGACAGTAGATCTAGCTGATCTGTCATAATACAATAGAAACAGTAGATCAAGCTGGTCTGTCATAATACAATAGAGACAGTAGATCTAGCTGGTCTGTCATAATACAATAGAGACAGTAGATCAAGCTGGTCTGTCAAAATATAACAGAGACAGTAGATCTAGCTGGTCTGTCATATTATAAGAGACAGTAGATCTAGCTGGTCTGTCATAATACAATAGAGACAGTAGATCTAGCTGGTCTGTCACAATACAATAGAGACAGTAGATCTAGCTGGTCTGTCATAATATAATAGAGACAGTAGATCTAGCTGGTCTGTCATAATACAATAGAGACAGTAGATCTAGCTGGTCTGTCACAATACAATAGAGACAGTAGATCTAGCTGGTCTGTCATAATATAATAGAGACAGTAGATCTATCTGGTCTGTCATAATATAATAGAGACAGTAGATCTATCTGGTCTGTCATAATATCATAGAGACAGTAGATCTAGCTGGTCTGTCATAATACAATAGAGACAGTAGATCTAGCTGGTCTGTCATAATACAATAGAGACAGTAGATCTATCTGGTCTGTCATAATACAATAGAGACAGTAGATCTTGCTGGTCTGTGATAATACAATAGAGACAGTAGATCTAGCTGATCTGTCATAATACAATAGAAACAGTAGATCAAGCTGGTCTGTCATAATATAATAGAGACAGTAGATCAAGCTGGTCTGTCATAATATAATAGAGACAGTAGATATAGCTGGTCTGTCATAATATAATAGAGACAGTAGATCTAGCTGGTCTGTCATAATACAATAGAGACAGTAGATCTAGCTGGTCTGTCATAATACAATAGAGACAGTAGATCTAGCTGGTCTGTCATAATATAATAGAGACAGTAGATCTAGCTGGTCTGTCATAATATAATAGAGGCAGTCGATCTAGCTGGTCTGTCATAATATTATTGAGACAGTAGATCAAGCTGGTCTGTCAAAATATAACAGAGACAGTAGATCTAGCTGGTCTGTCATAATATAATAGAGACAGTAGATCAAGCAGGTCTGTCAAAATATAGAGACAGTAGATCTAGCTGGTCTGTCATAATATAATAGAGACAGTAGATCTAGCTGGTCTGTCATAATACAATAGAGACAGTAGATCTAGCTGGTCTGTCATAATACAATAGAGACAGTAGATCTAGCTGGTCTGTCATAATACAATAGAGACAGTAGATCTTGCTGGTCTGTGATAATACAATAGAGACAGTAGATCTAGCTGATCTGTCATAATACAATAGAAACAGTAGATCAAGCTGGTCTGTCATAATATAATAGAGACAGTAGATCTAGCTGATCTGTCATAATACAATAGAAACAGTAGATCAAGCTGGTCTGTCATAATATAATAGAGACAGTAGATCAAGCTGGTCTGTCATAATATAATAGAGACAGTAGATATAGCTGGTCTGTCATAATATAATAGAGACAGTAGATCTAGCTGGTCTGTCATAATACAATAGAGACAGTAGATCTAGCTGGTCTGTCATAATACAATAGAGACAGTAGATCTAGCTGGTCTGTTATAATATAATAGAGACAGTAGATCTAGCTGGTCTGTCATAATATAATAGAGGCAGTCGATCTAGCTGGTCTGTCATAATATTATTGAGACAGTAGATCAAGCTGGTCTGTCAAAATATAACAGAGACAGTAGATCTAGCTGGTCTGTCATAATATAATAGAGACAGTAGATCAAGCAGGTCTGTCAAAATATAGAGACAGTAGATCTAGCTGGTCTGTCATAATATAATAGAGACAGTAGATCTAGCTGGTCTGTCATAATACAATAGAGACAGTAGATCTAGCTGGTCTGTCATAATACAATAGAGACAGTAGATCTAGCTGGTCTGTCATAATACAATAGAGACAGTAGATCTTGCTGGTCTGTGATAATACAATAGAGACAGTAGATCTAGCTGATCTGTCATAATACAATAGAAACAGTAGATCAAGCTGGTCTGTCATAATATAATAGAGACAGTAGATCAAGCTGGTCTGTCATAATATAATAGAGACAGTAGATATAGCTGGTCTGTCATAATATAATAGAGACAGTAGATCTAGCTGGTCTGTCATAATACAATAGAGACAGTAGATCTAGCTGGTCTGTCATAATACAATAGAGACAGTAGATCTAGCTGGTCTGTCATAATATAATAGAGACAGTCGATCTAGTTGGTCTGTCATAATATTATTGAGACAGTAGATCAAGCTGGTCTGTCAAAATATAACAGACAGTAGATCTAGCTGGTCTGTCATATTATAAGAGACAGTAGATCTAGCTGGTCTGTCATAATACAATAGAGACAGTAGATCTAGCTGGTCTGTCACAATACAATAGAGACAGTAGATCTAGCTGGTCTGTCATAATATAATAGAGACAGTAGATCTAGCTGGTCTGTCATAATATAATAGAGACAGTAGATCTAGCTGGTCTGTCATAATACAATAGAGACAGTAGATCTAGCTGGTCTGTCATAATACAATAGAGACAGTAGATCTAGCTGGTCTGTCACAATACAATAGAGACAGTAGATCTAGCTGGTCTGTCATAATATAATAGAGACAGTAGATCTAGCTGGTCTGTCATAATATAATAGAGACAGTAGATCTAGCTGGTCTGTCATAATATAATAGAGACAGTAGATATAGCTGGTCTGTCATAATATAATAGAGACAGTAGATCTAGCTGGTCTGTCATAATACAATAGAGACAGTAGATCTATCTGGTCTGTCATAATACAATAGAGACAGTAGATCTTGCTGGTCTGTGATAATACAATAGAGACAGTAGATCTAGCTGATCTGTCATAATACAATAGAAACAGTAGATCAAGCTGGTCTGTCATAATATAATAGAGACAGTAGATCAAGCTGGTCTGTCATAATATAATAGAGACAGTAGATCTAGCTGGTCTGTCATAATATAATAGAGACAGTAGATCTAGCTGGTCTGTCATAATACAATAGAGACAGTAGATCTAGCTGGTCTGTCATAATACAATAGAGACAGTAGATCTAGCTGGTCTGTCATAATATAATAGAGACAGTAGATCTAGCTGGTCTGTCATAATATAATAGAGGCAGTCGATCTAGCTGGTCTGTCATAATATTATTGAGACAGTAGATCAAGCTGGTCTGTCAAAATATAACAGAGACAGTCGATCTAGCTGGTCTGTCATAATATTATTGAGACAGTAGATCAAGCTGGTCTGTCAAAATATAACAGAGACAGTAGATCTAGCTGGTCTGTCATAATATAATAGAGACAGTAGATCAAGCAGGTCTGTCAAAATATTACAGAGACAGTAGATCTAGCTGGTCTGTCATAATATAATAGAGAGAGAGTAGATCTACCTGGTCTGTCAAAATATAATAGAGACAGTAGATCTAGCTGGTATGTCATACAATAGAGACAGTAGATCTAGCTGGTCTTTCATAATATAATAGTGACAGTAGATCTAGCTGGTCTGTCATAATATTATAGAGACAGTAGATCTAGCTGGTCTGTCATAATACAATAGAAACAGTAGATCTAGCTGGTCTGTCAAAACATAGAGACAGTAGATCTAGCTGGTATGTCATACAATAGAGATCTAGCTGGTCTGACAATGAGACAGTAAATCTAGCTGGTCTGTCAAACAATGAGACAGTAAATCTAGCTGGTCTGTCATAATACAATAGAGACAGTAGATCTAGCTGGTCTGTCATAATATAATAGAGACAGAAGATCTAGCTGGTCTGTCATAATATAATAGAGACAGTAGATCTAGCTGGTCTGTCACAATACAATAGAGACAGTAGATCTAGCTGGTCTGTCATAATACAATAGATCTAGCTGGTCTGTCATAATATAATAGAGACAGTAGATCTAGCTGGTCTGTCATAATACAATAGAGACAGTAGATCTAGCTGGTCTGTCATAATACAATAGAGACAGTAGATCTAGCTGGTCTGTCATAATACAATAGAGACAGTAGATCTAGCTGGTCTGTCAAAATATAGAGACAGTAGATCTAGCTGGTATGTCATACAATAGAGACAGTAGATCTAGCTGGTCTGTCAAACAATGAGACAGTAAATCTAGCTGGTCTGTCATAATACAATAGAGACAGTAGATCTAGCTGGTCTGTCATAATATAATAGAGACAGTAGATCTAGCTGGTCTGTCATAATATAATAGAGACAGTAGATCTAGCTGGTCTGTCATAATACAATAGAGACAGTAGATCTAGCTGGTATGTCATATTATAATAGAGACAGTAGATCTAGCTGGTCTGTCATAATACAATAGAGACGGTAGATCTAGCTGGTCTGTCATAATACAATAGATACAGTAGATCTAGCTGGTCTGTCATAATATAATAGAGAAAGTAGATCTAGCTGGTCTGTCATAATATAATAGAGACAGTAGATCTAGCTGGTCTGTCATAATACAATAGAGACAGTAGATCTAGCTGGTATGTCATATTATAATAGAGACAGTAGATCTAGCTGGTGTGTCATAATACAATAGAGACAGTAGATCTAGCTGGTCTGTCACAATACAATAGAGACAGTAGATCTAGCTGGTCTGTCATAATATAATAGAGACAGTAGATCTAGCTGGTCTGTCATAATATAATAGAGACAGTAGATCTAGCTGGTCTGTCATAATATAGAGACAGTAGATCTAGCTGGTCTGTCATAATATAACAGAGACAGTAGATCTAGCTGGTCTGTCATAATACAATAGAGACAGTAGATCTAGCTGGTCTGTCATAATACAATAGAGACAGTAGATCTAGCTGGTCTGTCATAATACAATAGAGACAGTAGATCTTGCTGGTCTGTGATAATACAATAGAGACAGTAGATCTAGCTGATCTGTCATAATACAATAGAAACAGTAGATCAAGCTGGTCTGTCATAATATAATAGAGACAGTAGATCAAGCTGGTCTGTCATAATATAATAGAGACAGTAGATATAGCTGGTCTGTCATAATATAATAGAGACAGTAGATCTAGCTGGTCTGTCATAATACAATAGAGACAGTAGATCTAGCTGGTCTGTCATAATACAATAGAGACAGTAGATCTAGCTGGTCTGTCATAATATAATAGAGACAGTAGATCTAGCTGGTCTGTCATAATATAATAGAGGCAGTCGATCTAGCTGGTCTGTCATAATATTATTGAGACAGTAGATCAAGCTGGTCTGTCAAAATATAACAGAGACAGTAGATCTAGCTGGTCTGTCATATTATAAGAGACAGTAGATCTAGCTGGTCTGTCATAATACAATAGAGACAGTAGATCTAGCTGGTCTGTCACAATACAATAGAGACAGTAGATCTAGCTGGTCTGTCATAATATAATAGAGACAGTAGATCTAGTTGGTCTGTCATAATATAATAGAGACAGTAGATCTAGCTGGTCTGTCATAATACAATAGAGACAGTAGATCTAGCTGGTCTGTCATAATATAATAGAGACAGTAGATCTAGCTGATCTGTCATAATACAATAGAATCAGTAGATCAAGCTGGTCTGTCATAATATAATAGAGACAGTAGATCTAGCTGGTCTGTCATAATAAAATAGAGACAGTAGATCTAGCTGGTCTGTCATAATATAATAGAGACAGTAGATCTAGCTGGTCTGTCATAATACAATAGAGACAGTAGATCTAGCTGGTCTGTCATAATATAATAGAGACAGTAGATCTAGCTGGTCTGTCATAATGTAATAGAGACAGTAGATCTAGCTGGTCTGTAATAATACAATAGAGACAGTAGATCTAGCTGATCTGTCATATTATAATATAGACAGTAGATCTAGCTGGTCTGTCATAATATAATAGAGACAGTAGATCTAGCTGGTCTTTCATAATATAATAGCGACAGTAGATCTAGCTGGTCTGTCATAATATAATAGAGACAGTAGATCTAGATGGTCTGTCATAATACAATAGAGACAGTAGATCTTGCTGGTCTGTGATAATACAATAGAGACAGTAGATCTAGCTGATCTGTCATATTATAATAGAGACAGTAGATCAAGCTGGTCTGTCAAAATATAACAGAGACAGTAGATCAAGCTGGTCTGTCATAATATAATAGATACAGTAGATCAAGCTGGTCTATCATAATATAATAGAGACAGGAGATGTAGCTGGTATGTCATAATATAATAGAGACAATAGATCAAGCTGGTCTGTCAAAATATAACAGAGACAGTAGATCTAGCTGGTCTGTCATAATATAATAGAGACAGTAGATCTAGCTGGTCTGTCATAATACAATAGAGACAGTAGATCTAGCTGGTCTGTCATAATATAATAGAGAGAGTAGATCTAGCTGGTCTTTCATAATATAATAGCGACAGTAGATCTAGCTGGTCTGTCATAATATAATAGAGACCGTAGATCTAGCTGGTCTGTCATAATATAATAGAGACAGTAGATCAAGCTGGTCTGTCATAATATAATAGAGACAGTAGATCAAGCTGGTCTGTCATAATATAATAGAGACAGTAGATGTAGCTGGTATGTCATAATATAATAGAGACAATAGATCAAGCTGGTCTGTCAAAATATAACAGAGACAGTAGATCTAGCTGGTCTGTCATAATATAATAGAGACAGTAGATCTAGCTGGTCTGTCATAATACAATAGAGACAGTAGATCTAGCTGGTCTGTCATAATATAATAGAGAGAGTAGATCTAGCTGGTCTTTCATAATATAATAGCGACAGTAGATCTAGCTGGTCTGTCATAATATTATAGAGACAGTAGATCTAGCTGGTCTGTCATATTATAATAGAGACAGTAGATCTAGCTGGTCTGTCAAAATATAACAGAGACAGTAGATCAAGCTGGTCTGTCATAATATAACAGAGACAGTAGATCTAGCTGGTCTGTCATATTATAATATAGACAGTAGATCTAGCTGGTCTGTCATAATATAATAGAGACAGTAGATCTAGCTGGTCTGTCATAATATAATAGAGACAGTAGATCTAGCTGGTCTGTCATAATACAATAGAGACAGTAGATCTAGCTGGTCTGTCATATTATAATATAGACAGTAGATCTAGCTGGTCTGTCATAATATAATAGAGACAGTAGATCTAGCTGGTCTGTCATAATATAATAGAGACAGTAGATCTAGCTGGTCTGTCATAATACAATAGAGACAGTAGATCTAGCTGGTCTGTCATAATACAATAGAGACAGTAGATCTAGCGGGTCTGTCATATAATATAGACAGTAGATCTAGCTGGTCTGTCATAATATAATAGAGACAGTAGATCTAGCTGGTCTGTCATAATACAATAGAGACAGTAGATCTAGCTGGTCTGTCATAATATAATAGAGAGAGTAGATCTAGCTGGTCTTTCATAATATAATAGCGACAGTAGATCTAGCTGGTCTGTCATAATATAATAGAGACCGTAGATCTAGCTGGTCTGTCATAATATAATAGAGACAGTAGATCAAGCTGGTCTGTCATAATATAATAGAGACAGTATATCAAGCTGGTGTGTCATAATATAATAGAGACAGTAGATGTAGCTGGTATGTCATAATATAATAGAGACAATAGATCAAGCTGGTCTGTCAAAATATAACAGAGACAGTAGATCTAGCTGGTCTGTCATAATATAATAGAGACAGTAGATCTAGCTGGTCTGTCATAATACAATAGAGACAGTAGATCTAGCTGGTCTGTCATAATATAATAGAGAGAGTAGATCTAGCTGGTCTTTCATAATATAATAGCGACAGTAGATCTAGCTGGTCTGTCATAATATTATAGAGACAGTAGATCTAGCTGGTCTGTCATATTATAATAGAGACAGTAGATCTAGCTGGTCCGTCAAAATATAACAGAGACAGTAGATCAAGCTGGTCTGTCATAATATAATAGAGACAGTAGATCTAGCTGGTCTGTCATAATACAATAGAGACAGTAGATCTAGCTGGTCTGTCATATTATAATATAGACAGTAGATCTAGCTGGTCTGTCATAATATAATAGAGACAGTAGATCTAGCTGGTCTGTCATAATATAATAGAGACAGTAGATCTAGCTGGTCTGTCATAATACAATAGAGACAGTAGATCTAGCTGGTCTGTCATAATACAATAGAGACAGTAGATCTAGCGGGTCTGTCATATAATATAGACAGTAGATATAGCTGGTCTGTCATAATATAATAGAGACCGTAGATCTAGCTGGTCTGTCATAATATAATAGAGACCGTAGATCTAGCTGGTCTGTCATAATATAATAGAGGCAGTCGATCTAGCTGGTCTGTCATAATATTATTGAGACAGTAGATCTAGCTGGTCTGTCAAAATATAACAGAGACAGTAGATCTAGCTGGTCTGTCATAATATAATAGAGACAGTAGATCTAGCTGGTCTGTCATAATATAATAGAGACAGTAGATCAAGCAGGTCTGTCAAAATATAACAGAGACAGTAGATCTAGCTGGTCTGTCATAATATAATAGAGACAGTAGATATAGCTGGTCTGTCATAATATAATAGAGACAGTAGATATAGCTGGTCTGTCATAATATAATAGAGACAGTAGATCAAGCTGGTCTGTCATAATATAATAGAGACAGTAGATCAAGCTGGTCTGTCATAATATAATAGAGACAGTAGATCAAGCTGGTCTGTCAAAATATAATATAGACAGTAGATCTAGCTGGTCTGTCATAATACAATAGAGACAGTAGATCTAGCTGGTCTGTCATAATATAATAGAGACAGTAGATCTAGCTGGTCTGTCATAATATAATAGAGGCAGTCGATCTAGCTGGTCTGTCATAATATTATTGAGACAGTAGATCAAGCTGGTCTGTCAAAATATAACAGAGACAGTCGATCTAGCTGGTCTGTCATAATATTATTGAGACAGTAGATCAAGCTGGTCTGTCAAAATATAACAGAGACAGTAGATCTAGCTGGTCTGTCATAATATAATAGAGACAGTAGATCAAGCAGGTCTGTCAAAATATTACAGAGACAGTAGATCTAGCTGGTCTGTCATAATATAATAGAGAGAGAGTAGATCTACCTGGTCTGTCAAAATATAATAGAGACAGTAGATCTAGCTGGTATGTCATACAATAGAGACAGTAGATCTAGCTGGTCTTTCATAATATAATAGTGACAGTAGATCTAGCTGGTCTGTCATAATATTATAGAGACAGTAGATCTAGCTGGTCTGTCATAATACAATAGAAACAGTAGATCTAGCTGGTCTGTCAAAACATAGAGACAGTAGATCTAGCTGGTATGTCATACAATAGAGACAGTAGATCTAGCTGGTCTTCTCTGCCTCTAACCCTGTTACGGGGGCTGAGTCACTGGCTTGCTGGGGCTCTCTCGTGCCGTCCCTGGGGGGGGGTGCGTCACCTGGGTGGGTTGATTCACTGTTGTGGTCGGCCTGTCTGGGTTGCCCCCCTTGGGTTGTACCGTGGCGGAGATCTTTGTGGGCTATACTCGGCCTTGTCTCAGGATGGTAAGTTGGTGGTTGAAGATATCCCTCTAGTGGTGTGGGGGATGTGCTTTGGCAAAGTGGGTGGGGTTATATCCTTCCTGTTTGGCCCTGTCCGGGGTGTCCTCGGATGGGGCCACAGTGTCTCCTGACCCCTCCTGTCTCAGCCTCCAGTATTTATGCTGCAGTAGTTTATGTGTCGGGGGGCTAGGGTCAGTTTGTTATATCTGGAGTACTTCTCCTGTCCTATTCGGTGTCCTGTGTGAATCTAAGTGTGCGTTCTCTAATTCTCTCCTTCTCTCTTTCTTTCTCTCTCTCGGAGGACCTGAGCCCTAGGACCATGTCCCAGGACTACCTGACATGAGGACTCCTTGCTGTCCCCAGTCCACCTGGCCATGCTCCTGCTCCAGTTTCAACTGACCTGAGCCCTAGGACCGTGCCCCAGGACTACCTGACATGAAGGCTCCTTGCTGTCCCCAGTCCACCTGACTGTGCTGCTGCTCCAGTTTCAACTGTTCTGCCTTATTATTATTCGACCATGCTGGTCATTTATGAACATTTGAACATCTTGGTCATGTTCTGTTATAATCTCTACCCGGCACAGCCAGAAGAGGACTGGCCACCCCACATAGCCCGGTTCCTCTCTAGGTTTCTTCCTAGGTTTTGGCCTTTCTAGGGAGTTTTTCCTAGCCACCGTGCTTTTACACCTGCATTGTTTGCTGTTTGGGGTTTTAGGCTGGGTTTCTGTACAGCACTTTGAGATATCAGCTGATGTACGAAGGGCTATATAAATAAATTTGATTTGATTTGATTTGATTTGTCAAACAATGAGACAGTAAATCTAGCTGGTCTGTCATAATACAATAGAGACAGTAGATCTAGCTGGTCTGTCATAATACAATAGAGACAGTAGATCTAGCTGGTCTGTCATAATATAATAGAGACAGTAGATCTAGCTGGTCTGTCATAATACAATAGAGACAGTAGATCTAGCTGGTCTGTCAAAATATAGAGACAGTAGATCTAGCTGGTATGTCATACAATAGAGACAGTAGATCTAGCTGGTCTGTCAAACAATGAGACAGTAAATCTAGCTGGTCTGTCATAATACAATAGAGACAGTAGATCTAGCTGGTCTGTCATAATATAATAGAGACAGTAGATCTAGCTGGTCTGTCATAATATAATAGAGACAGTAGATCTAGCTGGTCTGTCATAATACAATAGAGACAGTAGATCTAGCTGGTATGTCATATTATAATAGAGACAGTAGATCTAGCTGGTCTGTCATAATACAATAGAGACAGTAGATCTAGCTGGTCTGTCATAATACAATAGATACAGTAGATCTAGCTGGTCTGTCATAATATAATAGAGACAGTAGATCTAGCTGGTCTGTCATAATATAATAGAGACAGTAGATCTAGCTGGTCTGTCATAATACAATAGAGACAGTAGATCTAGCTGGTATGTCATATTATAATAGAGACAGTAGATCTAGCTGGTGTGTCATAATACAATAGAGACAGTAGATCTAGCTGGTCTGTCACAATACAATAGAGACAGTAGATCTAGCTGGTCTGTCATAATATAATAGAGACAGTAGATCTAGCTGGTCTGTCATAATATAATAGAGACAGTAGATCTAGCTGGTCTGTCATAATATAGAGACAGTAGATCTAGCTGGTCTGTCATAATATAATAGAGACAGTAGATCTAGCTGGTCTGTCATAATACAATAGAGACAGTAGATCTAGCTGGTCTGTCATAATACAATAGAGACAGTAGATCTAGCTGGTCTGTCATAATACAATAGAGACAGTAGATCTTGCTGGTCTGTGATAATACAATAGAGACAGTAGATCTAGCTGATCTGTCATAATACAATAGAAACAGTAGATCAAGCTGGTCTGTCATAATATAATAGAGACAGTAGATCAAGCTGGTCTGTCATAATATAATAGAGACAGTAGATCTAGCTGGTCTGTCATAATATAATAGAGACAGTAGATCTAGCTGGTCTGTCATAATACAATAGAGACAGTAGATCTAGCTGGTCTGTCATAATACAATAGAGACAGTAGATCTAGCTGGTCTGTCATAATATAATAGAGACAGTAGATCTAGCTGGTCTGTCATAATACAATAGAGACAGTAGATCTAGCTGGTCTGTCATAATACAATAGAGACAGTAGATCTAGCTGGTCTGTCATAATATAATAGAGACAGTAGATCTAGCTGGTCTGTCATAATATAATAGAGGCAGTCGATCTAGCTGGTCTGTCAAAATATAACAGAGACAGTAGATCTAGCTGGTCTGTCATATTATAAGAGACAGTAGATCTAGCTGGTCTGTCATAATACAATAGAGACAGTAGATCTAGCTGGTCTGTCATAATACAATAGAGACAGTAGATCTAGCTGGTCTGTCACAATACAATAGAGACAGTAGATCTAGCTGGTCTGTCATAATATAATAGAGACAGTAGATCTAGCTGGTCTGTCATAATATAATAGAGACAGTAGATCTAGCTGGTCTGTCATAATAGAATAGAGACAGTAGATCTAGCTGGTCTGTCATAATATAATAGAGACAGTAGATCTAGCTGATCTGTCATAATACAATAGAATCAGTAGATCAAGCTGGTCTGTCATAATATAATAGAGACATTAGATCTAGCTGGTCTGTCATAATAAAATAGAGACAGTAGATCTAGCTGGTCTGTCATAATATAATAGAGACAGTAGATCTAGCTGGTCTGTCATAATACAATAGAGACAGTAGATCTAGCTGGTCTGTCATAATATAATAGAGACAGTAGATCTAGCTGGTCTGTCATAATGTAATAGAGACAGTAGATCTAGCTGGTCTGTAATAATACAATAGAGACAGTAGATCTAGCTGATCTGTCATATTATAATATAGACAGTAGATCTAGCTGGTCTGTCATAATATAATAGAGACAGTAGATCTAGCTGGTCTTTCATAATATAATAGCGACAGTAGATCTAGCTGGTCTGTCATAATATAATAGAGACAGTAGATCTAGATGGTCTGTCATAATACAATAGAGACAGTAGATCTTGCTGGTCTGTGATAATACAATAGAGACAGTAGATCTAGCTGATCTGTCATATTATAATAGAGACAGTAGATCAAGCTGGTCTGTCAAAATATAACAGAGACAGTAGATCAAGCTGGTCTGTCATAATATAATAGAGACAGTAGATCAAGCTGGTCTGTCATAATACAATAGAGACAGTAGATCTAGCTGGTCTGTCATAATATAATAGAGACAGTAGATCAAGCTGGTCTGTCAAAATATAACAGAGACAGTAGATCAAGCTGGTCTGTCATAATATAATAGAGACAGTAGATCAAGCTGGTCTGTCATAATACAATAGAGACAGTAGATCTAGCTGGTCTGTCATAATATAATAGAGAGAGTAGATCTAGCTGGTCTTTCATAATATAATAGCGACAGTAGATCTAGCTGGTCTGTCATAATATAATAGAGACCGTAGATCTAGCTGGTCTGTCATAATATAATAGAGACAGTAGATCAAGCTGGTCTGTCATAATATAATAGAGACAGTAGATCAAGCTGGTCTGTCATAATATAATAGAGACAGTAGATGTAGCTGGTATGTCATAATATAATAGAGACAATAGATCAAGCTGGTCTGTCAAAATATAACAGAGACAGTAGATCTAGCTGGTCTGTCATAATATAATAGAGACAGTAGATCTAGCTGGTCTGTCATAATACAATAGAGACAGTAGATCTAGCTGGTCTGTCATAATATAATAGAGAGAGTAGATCTAGCTGGTCTTTCATAATATAATAGCGACAGTAGATCTAGCTGGTCTGTCATAATATTATAGAGACAGTAGATCTAGCTGGTCTGTCATATTATAATAGAGACAGTAGATCTAGCTGGTCCGTCAAAATATAACAGAGACAGTAGATCAAGCTGGTCTGTCATAATATAACAGAGACAGTAGATCTAGCTGGTCTGTCATATTATAATATAGACAGTAGATCTAGCTGGTCTGTCATAATATAATAGAGACAGTAGATCTAGCTGGTCTGTCATAATATAATAGAGACAGTAGATCTAGCTGGTCTGTCATAATACAATAGAGACAGTAGATCTAGCTGGTCTGTCATATTATAATATAGACAGTAGATCTAGCTTGTCTGTCATAATATAATAGAGACAGTAGATCTAGCTGGTCTGTCATAATATAATAGAGACAGTAGATCTAGCTGGTCTGTCATAATACAATAGAGACAGTAGATCTAGCTGGTCTGTCATAATACAATAGAGACAGTAGATCTAGCGGGTCTGTCATATAATATAGACAGTAGATATAGCTGGTCTGTCATAATATAATAGAGACCGTAGATCTAGCTGGTCTGTCATAATATAATAGAGACCGTAGATCTAGCTGGTCTGTCATAATATTATTGAGACAGTAGATCTAGCTGGTCTGTCAAAATATAACAGAGACAGTAGATCTAGCTGGTCTGTCATAATATAATAGAGACAGTAGATCTAGCTGGTCTGTCATAATATAATAGAGACAGTAGATCAAGCAGGTCTGTCAAAATATAACAGAGACAGTAGATCTAGCTGGTCTGTCATAATATAATAGAGACAGTAGATATAGCTGGTCTGTCATAATATAATAGAGACAGTAGATATAGCTGGTCTGTCATAATATAATAGAGACAGTAGATCAAGCTGGTCTGTCATAATATAATAGAGACAGTAGATCAAGCTGGTCTGTCATAATATAATAGAGACAGTAGATCAAGCTGGTCTGTCAAAATATAATATAGACAGTAGATCTAGCTGGTCTGTCATAATATAATAGAGACAGTAGATCTAGCTGGTCTGTCATAATATAATAGAGACAGTAGATCTAGATGGTCTGTCATAATACAATAGAGACAGTAGATCTTGCTGGTCTGTGATAATACAATAGAGACAGTAGATCTAGCTGATCTGTCATATTATAATAGAGACAGTAGATCAAGCTGGTCTGTCAAAATATAACAGAGACAGTAGATCAAGCTGGTCTGTCATAATATAATAGAGACAGTAGATCAAGCTGGTCTGTCATAATATAATAGAGACAGTAGATGTAGCTGGTATGTCATAATATAATAGAGACAATAGATCAAGCTGGTCTGTCAAAATATAACAGAGACAGTAGATCTAGCTGGTCTGTCATAATATAATAGAGACAGTAGATCTAGCTGGTCTGTCATAATACAATAGAGACAGTAGATCTAGCTGGTCTGTCATAATATAATAGAGAGAGTAGATCTAGCTGGTCTTTCATAATATAATAGCGACAGTAGATCAAGCTGGTCTGTCATAATATAATAGACAGTAGATGTAGCTGGTATGTCATAATATAATAGAGACAATAGATCAAGCTGGTCTGTCAAAATATAACAGAGACAGTAGATCTAGCTGGTCTGTCATAATATAATAGAGACAGTAGATCTAGCTGGTCTGTCATAATATAATAGAGAGAGTAGATCTAGCTGGTCTTTCATAATATAATAGCGACAGTAGATCTAGCTGGTCTGTCATAATATTATAGAGACAGTAGATCTAGCTGGTCTGTCATATTATAATAGAGACAGTAGATCTAGCTGGTCCGTCAAAATATAACAGAGACAGTAGATCAAGCTGGTCTGTCATAATATAACAGAGACAGTAGATCTAGCTGGTCTGTCATATTATAATATAGACAGTAGATCTAGCTGGTCTGTCATAATATAATAGAGACAGTAGATCTAGCTGGTCTGTCATAATATAATAGAGACAGTAGATCTAGCTGGTCTGTCATAATACAATAGAGACAGTAGATCTAGCTGGTCTGTCATATTATAATATAGACAGTAGATCTAGCTGGTCTGTCATAATATAATAGAGACAGTAGATCTAGCTGGTCTGTCATAATATAATAGAGACAGTAGATCTAGCTGGTCTGTCATAATACAATAGAGACAGTAGATCTAGCTGGTCTGTCATAATACAATAGAGACAGTAGATCTAGCGGGTCTGTCATATAATATAGACAGTAGATATAGCTGGTCTGTCATAATATAATAGAGACCGTAGATCTAGCTGGTCTGTCATAATATAATAGAGACCGTAGATCTAGCTGGTCTGTCATAATATAATAGAGGCAGTCGATCTAGCTGGTCTGTCATAATATTATTGAGACAGTAGATCTAGCTGGTCTGTCAAAATATAACAGAGACAGTAGATCTAGCTGGTCTGTCATAATATAATAGAGACAGTAGATCTAGCTGGTCTGTCATAATATAATAGAGACAGTAGATCAAGCAGGTCTGTCATAATATAACAGAGACAGTAGATCTAGCTGGTCTGTCATAATATAATAGAGACAGTAGATATAGCTGGTCTGTCATAATATAATAGAGACAGTAGATCTAGATGGTCTGTCATAATACAATAGAGACAGTAGATCTTGCTGGTCTGTGATAATACAATAGAGACAGTAGATCTAGCTGATCTGTCATATTATAATAGAGACAGTAGATCAAGCTGGTCTGTCAAAATATAACAGAGACAGTAGATCAAGCTGGTCTGTCATAATATAATAGAGACAGTAGTTCAAGCTGGTCTGTCATAATATAATAGAGACAGTAGATGTAGCTGGTATGTCATAATATAATAGAGACAATAGATCAAGCTGGTCTGTCAAAATATAACAGAGACAGTAGATCTAGCTGGTCTGTCATAATATAATAGAGACAGTAGATCTAGCTGGTCTGTCATAATACAATAGAGACAGTAGATCTAGCTGGTCTGTCATAATATAATAGAGAGTAGATCTAGCTGGTCTTTCATAATATAATAGCGACAGTAGATCAAGCTGGTCTGTCATAATATAATAGAGACAGTAGATGTAGCTGGTATGTCATAATATAATAGAGACAATAGATCAAGCTGGTCTGTCAAAATATAACAGAGACAGTAGATCTAGCTGGTCTGTCATAATATAATAGAGACAGTAGATCTAGCTGGTCTGTCATAATACAATAGAGACAGTAGATCTAGCTGGTCTGTCATAATATAATAGAGAGAGTAGATCTAGCTGGTCTTTCATAATATAATAGCGACAGTAGATCTAGCTGGTCTGTCATAATATTATAGAGACAGTAGATCTAGCTGGTCTGTCATATTATAATAGAGACAGTAGATCTAGCTGGTCCGTCAAAATATAACAGAGACAGTAGATCAAGCTGGTCTGTCATAATATAACAGAGACAGTAGATCTAGCTGGTCTGTCATATTATAATATAGACAGTAGATCTAGCTGGTCTGTCATAATATAATAGAGACAGTAGATCTAGCTGGTCTGTCATAATATAATAGAGACAGTAGATCTAGCTGGTCTGTCATAATACAATAGAGACAGTAGATCTAGCTGGTCTGTCATATTATAATATAGACAGTAGATCTAGCTGGTCTGTCATAATATAATATAGACAGTAGATCTAGCTGGTCTGTCATAATATAATAGAGACAGTAGATCTAGCTGGTCTGTCATAATATAATAGAGACAGTAGATCTAGCTGGTCTGTCATAATATAATAGAGACAGTAGATCTAGCTGGTCTGTCATAATACAATAGAGACAGTAGATCTAGCGGGTCTGTCATATAATATAGACAGTAGATATAGCTGGTCTGTCATAATATAATAGAGACCGTAGATCTAGCTGGTCTGTCATAATATAATAGAGACCGTAGATCTAGCTGGTCTGTCATAATATAATAGAGGCAGTCGATCTAGCTGGTCTGTCATAATATTATTGAGACAGTAGATCTAGCTGGTCTGTCAAAATATAACAGAGACAGTAGATCTAGCTGGTCTGTCATAATATAATAGAGACAGTAGATCTAGCTGGTCTGTCATAATATAATAGAGACAGTAGATCAAGCAGGTCTGTCATAATATAACAGAGACAGTAGATCTAGCTGGTCTGTCATAATATAATAGAGACAGTAGATATAGCTGGTCTGTCATAATATAATAGAGACAGTAGATCTAGATGGTCTGTCATAATACAATAGAGACAGTAGATCTTGCTGGTCTGTGATAATACAATAGAGACAGTAGATCTAGCTGATCTGTCATATTATAATAGAGACAGTAGATCAAGCTGGTCTGTCAAAATATAACAGAGACAGTAGATCAAGCTGGTCTGTCATAATATAATAGAGACAGTAGTTCAAGCTGGTCTGTCATAATATAATAGAGACAGTAGATGTAGCTGGTATGTCATAATATAATAGAGACAATAGATCAAGCTGGTCTGTCAAAATATAACAGAGACAGTAGATCTAGCTGGTCTGTCATAATATAATAGAGACAGTAGATCTAGCTGGTCTGTCATAATACAATAGAGACAGTAGATCTAGCTGGTCTGTCATAATATAATAGAGAGAGTAGATCTAGCTGGTCTTTCATAATATAATAGCGACAGTAGATCAAGCTGGTCTGTCATAATATAATAGAGACAGTAGATGTAGCTGGTATGTCATAATATAATAGAGACAATAGATCAAGCTGGTCTGTCAAAATATAACAGAGACAGTAGATCTAGCTGGTCTGTCATAATATAATAGAGACAGTAGATCTAGCTGGTCTGTCATAATACAATAGAGACAGTAGATCTAGCTGGTCTGTCATAATATAATAGAGAGAGTAGATCTAGCTGGTCTTTCATAATATAATAGCGACAGTAGATCTAGCTGGTCTGTCATAATATTATAGAGACAGTAGATCTAGCTGGTCTGTCATATTATAATAGAGACAGTAGATCTAGCTGGTCCGTCAAAATATAACAGAGACAGTAGATCAAGCTGGTCTGTCATAATATAACAGAGACAGTAGATCTAGCTGGTCTGTCATATTATAATATAGACAGTAGATCTAGCTGGTCTGTCATAATATAATAGAGACAGTAGATCTAGCTGCTCTGTCATAATATAATAGAGACAGTAGATCTAGCTGGTCTGTCATAATACAATAGAGACAGTAGATCTAGCTGGTCTGTCATATTATAATATAGACAGTAGATCTAGCTGGTCTGTCATAATATAATAGAGACAGTAGATCTAGCTGGTCTGTCATAATATAATAGAGACAGTAGATCTAGCTGGTCTGTCATAATACAATAGAGACAGTAGATCTAGCTGGTCTGTCATAATACAATAGAGACAGTAGATCTAGCGGGTCTGTCATATAATATAGACAGTAGATATAGCTGGTCTGTCATAATATAATAGAGACCGTAGATCTAGCTGGTCTGTCATAATATAATAGAGACCGTAGATCTAGCTGGTCTGTCATAATATAATAGAGGCAGTCGATCTAGCTGGTCTGTCATAATATTATTGAGACAGTAGATCTAGCTGGTCTGTCAAAATATAACAGAGACAGTAGATCTAGCTGGTCTATCATAATATAATAGAGACAGTAGATCTAGCTGGTCTGTCATAATATAATAGAGACAGTAGATCAAGCAGGTCTGTCATAATATAACAGAGACAGTAGATCTAGCTGGTCTGTCATAATATAATATAGACAGTAGATATAGCTGGTCTGTCATAATATAATAGAGACAGTAGATATAGCTGGTCTGTCATAATATAATAGAGACAGTAGATCAAGCTGGTCTGTCATAATATAATAGAGACAGTAGATCAAGCTGGTCTGTCATAATATAATAGAGACAGTAGATCAAGCTGGTCTGTCAAAATATAATATAGACAGTAGATCTAGCTGGTCTGTCATAATATAATAGAGACAGTAGATCTAGCTGGTCTGTCATAATATAATAGAGACAGTAGATCTAGCTGGTCTGTCATAATACAATAGAGACAGTAGATCTAGCTGGTCTGTCATAATACAATAGAGACAGTAGATCTAGCGGGTCTGTCATATAATATAGACAGTAGATCTAGCTGGTCTGTCATAATATAATAGAGACCATAGATCTAGCTGGTCTGTCATAATATAATAGAGACCGTAGATCTAGCTGGTCTGTCATAATATAATAGAGGCAGTCGATCTAGCTGGTCTGTCATAATAATAGAGACCGTAGATCTAGCTGGTCTGTCATAATATAATAGAGGCAGTCGATCTAGCTGGTCTGTCATAATAATAGAGACAGTAGATCTAGCTGGTCTGTCATAATATAATAGAGACCATAGATCTAGCTGGTCTGTCATAATATAATAGAGACCGTAGATCTAGCTGGTCTGTCATAATATAATAGAGGCAGTCGATCTAGCTGGTCTGTCATAATATAATAGAGACAGTAGATCAAGCTGGTCTGTCATAATATAATAGAGACAGTAGATCAAGCTGGTCTGTCAAAATATAATATAGACAGTAGATCTAGCTGGTCTGTCATAATATAATAGAGACAGTAGATCTAGCTGGTCTGTCATAATATAATAGAGACAGTAGATCTAGCTGGTCTGTCATAATACAATAGAGACAGTAGATATAGCTGGTCTGTCATAATACAATAGAGACAGTAGATCTAGCGGGTCTGTCATATAATATAGACAGTAGATCTAGCTGGTCTGTCATAATATAATAGAGACCATAGATCTAGCTGGTCTGTCATAATATAATAGAGACCGTAGATCTAGCTGGTCTGTCATAATATAATAGAGGCAGTCGATCTAGCTGGTCTGTCATAATATTATTGAGACAGTAGATCTAGCTGGTCTGTCAAAATATAACAGAGACAGTAGATCTAGCTGGTCTGTCATAATATAATAGAGACAGTAGATCTAGCTGGTCTGTCATAATATAATAGAGACAGTAGATCAAGCAGGTCTGTCAAAATATAACAGAGACAGTAGATCTAGCTGGTCTGTCATAATATAATAGAGACAGTAGATATAGCTGGTCTGTCATAATATAATAGAGACAGTAGATATAGCTGGTCTGTCATAATATAATAGAGACAGTAGATCAAGCTGGTCTGTCAAAATATAATAGAGACAGTAGATCAAGCTGGTCTGTCATAATATAATAGAGACAGTAGATCAAGCTGGTCTGTCAAAATATAACAGAGACAGTAGTTCTAGCTGGTCTGTCATAATATAATAGAGACAGTAGGTCTAGCTGGTCTGTCATAATATAATAGAGACAGTAGATGTAGCTGGTATGTCATAATATAATAGAGACAGTAGATGTAGCGGGTCTGTCATATAATATAGACAGTAGATCTAGCTGGTCTGTCATAATATAATAGAGACCGTAGATCTAGCTGGTCTGTCATAATAATAATAATAATAATAATATATGCCATTTAGCAGACGCTTTTATCCATATAATAGAGACAGTAGATCAAGCTGGTCTGTCATAATATAATAGAGACAGTAGGTCTAGCTGGTCTGTCATAATATAATAGAGACAGTAGATGTAGCTGGTATGTCATAATATAATAGAGACAGTAGATGTAGCGGGTCTGTCATATAATATAGACAGTAGATCTAGCTGGTCTGTCATAATATAATAGAGACCGTAGATCTAGCTGGTCTGTCATAATATAATAGAGACAGTAGATCTAGCTGGTCTGTCATAATACAATAGAGAAAGTAGATCTTGCTGGTCTGTGATAATATAACAGAGACAGTAGATCTAGCTGATCTGTCATATTATAATAGAGACAGTAGATCTAGCTGGTCTGTCATAATACAATAGAGACAGTAGATCTAGCTGGTCTGTCATAATATAATAGAGAGAGTAGATCTAGCTGGTCTTTCATAATATAATAGCGACAGTAGATCTAGCTGGTCTGTCATAATATAATAGAGACAGTAGATGTAGCTGGTATGTCATAATATAATAGAGACAATAGATCAAGCTGGTCTGTCAAAATATAACAGAGACAGTAGATCTAGCTGGTCTGTCATAATATAATAGAGACAGTAGATCTAGCTGGTCTGTCATAATACAATAGAGACAGTAGATCTTGCTGGTCTGTGATAATACAATAGAGACAGTAGATCTAGCTGATCTGTCATATTATAATAGAGACAGTAGATCAAGCTGGTCTGTCAAAATATAACAGAGACAGTAGTTCTAGCTGGTCTGTCATAATATAATAGAGACAGTAGATCTAGCTGGTCTGTCATAATATAATAGAGACAGTAGATGAAGCTGGTATGTCATAATATAATAGAGACAATAGATCAAGCTGGTCTGTCAAAATATAGCAGAGACAGTAGATCTAGCTGGTCTGTCATAATATAATAGAGACAATAGATCAAGCTGGTCTGTCAAAATATAGCAGAGACAGTAGATCTAGCTGGTCTGTCATAATATAATAGAGACAGTAGATCTAGCTGGTCTGTCATAATACAATAGAGACAGTAGATCTAGCTGGTCTGTCATAATACAATAGAGACAGTAGATCTAGCTGGTCTGTCATAATATAATAGCGACAGTAGATCTAGCTGGTCTGTCATAATATTATAGAGACAGTAGATCTAGCTGGTCTGTCATATTATAATAGAGACAGTAGATCTAGCTGGTCCGTCATAATACAATAGAGACAGTAGATCAAGCTGGTCTGCTAAAATATAACAGAGACAGTAGTTCTAGCTGGTCTGTCATAATATAATAGAGAAAGTAGATCTAGCTGGTCTGTCATAATATAATAGAGACAGTAGATCTAGCTGGTCTGTCATAATATAATAGAGACAGTAGATCTCGCTGGTCTGTCATAATACAATAGAGACAGTAGATCTAGCTGGTCTGTCATAATATAATAGAGACAGTAGATCTAGCTGGTCTGTCATAATATAATAGAGACAGTAGATCTAGCTGGTCTGTCATAATACAATAGAGACAGTAGATCTAGCTGGTCTGTCATAATACAATAGAGACAGTAGATCTAGCTGGTCTGTCATAATACAATAGAGACAGTAGATCTAGCTGGTCTGTCATATAATATAGACAGTAGATATAGCTGGTCTGTCATAATATAATAGAGACCGTAGATCTAGCTGGTCTGTCATAATATAATAGAGGCAGTCGATCTAGCTGGTCTGTCATAATATTATTGAGACAGTAGATCAAGCTGGTCTGTCAAAATATAACAGAGACAGTAGATCTAGCTGGTCTGTCATAATATAATAGAGACAGTAGATCTAGCTGGTCTGTCATAATATTATAGAGACAGTAGATCTAGCTGGTCTGTCATATTATAATAGAGACAGTAGATCTAGCTGGTCCGTCATAATACAATAGAGACAGTAGATCAAGCTGGTCTGTCAAAATATAACAGAGACAGTAGTTCTAGCTGGTCTGTCATAATATAATAGAGACTGTAGATCTAGCTGGTCTGTCATAATATAATAGAGACAGTAGATCTAGCTGGTCTGTCATAATATAATAGAGACAGTAGATCTAGCTGGTCTGTCATAATATAATAGAGACAGTAGATCAAGCAGGTCTGTCAAAATATAACAGAGACAGTAGATCTAGCTGGTCTTTCATAATATAATAGCGACAGTAGATCTAGCTGGTCTGTCATAATATAATAGAGACAGTAGATCTAGCTGGTCTGTCATAATATAATAGAGACAGTAGATCTAGCTGGTCTGTCATAATATAATAGAGACAGTAGATCTAGCTGGTCTGTCATAATACAATAGAGACAGTAGATCTAGCTGGTCTGTCATATAATATAGACAGTAGATCTAGCTGGTCTGTCATAATATAATATAGACCGTAGATCTAGCTGGTCTGTCATAATATAATAGAGACCGTAGATCTAGCTGGTCTGTCATAATATAACAGAGACAGTAGATCAAGCTGGTCTGTCATAATATAATAGAGACAGTAGATATAGCTGGTCTGTCATAATATAATAGAGACAGCAGATATAGCTGGTCTGTCATAATATAATAGAGACAGTAGATCTAGCTGGTCTGTCATAATATAATAGAGACAGTAGATCTAGCTGGTCTGTCATAATATAATAGAGACAGTAGATGTAGCTGGTATGTCATAATATAATAGAGACAATAGATCAAGCTGGTCTGTCAAAATATAACAGAGACAGTAGATCTAGCTGGTCTGTCATAATACAATAGAGACAGTAGATCTTGCTGGTCTGTGATAATATAACAGAGAGAGTAGATATAGCTGGTCTGTCATAATATAATAGAGACAGCAGATATAGCTGGTCTGTCATAATATAATAGAGACAGTAGATATAGCTGGTCTGTCATAATATAATAGAGACAGTAGATCAAGCTGGTCTGTCATAATATAATAGAGACAGTAGATCAAGCTGGTCTGTCAAAATATAACAGAGACAGTAGTTCTAGCTGGTCTGTCATAATATAATAGAGACAGTAGATCTAGCTGGTCTGTCATAATATAATAGAGACAGTAGATGTAGCTGGTATGTCATAATATAATAGAGACAATAGATCAAGCTGGTCTGTCAAAATATAACAGAGACAGTAGATCTAGCTGATCTGTCATATTATAATAGAGACAGTAGATCTAGCTGGTCTGTCATAATACAATAGAGACAGTAGATCTAGCTGGTCTGGCATAATATAATAGAGAGAGTAGATCTAGCTGGTCTTTCATAATATAATAGTGACAGTAGATCTAGCTGGTCTGTCATAATATAATAGAGACAGTAGATGTAGCTGGTATGTCATAATATAGAGACAATAGATCAAGCTGGTCTGTGAAAATATAACAGACAGTAGATCTAGCTGGTCTGTCATAATATAATAGAGACAGTAGATCTAGCTGGTCTGTCATAATATAATAGAGGCAGTCGATCTAGCTGGTCTGTCATAGTATAATAGAGACAGTAGATCTAGCTGGTCTGTCATACTACAATCGAGACAGTAGATCTAGCTTGCTTGTCATAACATAGAGACAGTAGATCTAGCTGGTCTGTCATAATATAGTAGAGGCAGTCGATCTAGCTGGTCTGTCATAGTATAATAGAGACAGTAGATCTAGATGGTCTGTCATAATACAATAGAGACAGTATATCTAGCTGGTCTGTCAAAATATAATAGATACAGTAGATCTAGCTGGTCTGTCAAAATATAACAGAGACAGTAGATCTAGCTGGTCTGTCAAAATATAACAGAGACAGTAGTTCTAGCTGGTCTGTCATAATATAATAGAGACAGTAGATCTAGCTGGTCTGTCATAATATAATAGAGACAGTAGATCTAGCTGGTCTGTCATAATATAATAGAGACAGTAGATCTAGCTGGTCTGTCATAATACAATAGAGACAGTAGATCTAGCTGGTCTGTCATATTATAATATAGACAGTACAGTAGATCTAGCTGGTCTGTCATAATATAATAGAGACAGTAGATCTAGCTGGTCTGTCATAATATAATAGAGACAGTAGATCTAGCTGGTCTGTCATAATACAATAGAGACAGTAGATCTAGCTGGTCTGTCATATTATAATATAGACAGTAGATCTAGCTGGTCTGTCATAATATAATAGAGACAGTAGATGTAGCTGGTCTGTCATAATATAATAGAGACAGTAGATCAAGCTGGTCTGTCAAAATATAACAGAGACAGTAGATCTAGCTGGTCTGTCATAATATAATAGAGACAATAGATCAAGCTGGTCTGTCATAATATAACAGAGACAGTAGATCTAGCTGGTCTGTCATTATATAATAGAGACAGTAGATCTAGCTGGTCTGTCATGATACAATAGAGACAGTAGATCTTGCTGGTCTGTGATAATACAATAGAGACAGTAGATCTAGCTGATCTGTCATATTATAATAGAGACAGTAGATCTAGCTGGTCTGTCATAATACAATAGAGACAGTAGATCTAGCTGGTCTGTCATAATATAATAGAGAGAGTAGATCTAGCTGGTCTTTCATAATATAATAGCGACAGTAGATCTAGCTGGTCTGTCATAATATAATAGAGACAGTAGATCTAGCTGGTCTGACATATTATAATATAGACAGTAGATCTAGCTGGTCTGTCATAATATAATAGAGACAGTAGATCTAGCTGGTCTGTCATAATATAGAGGCAGTCGATCTAGCTGGTCTGTCATAGTATAATAGAGACAGTAGATCTAGCTGGTCTGTCATACTACAATCGAGACAGTAGATCTAGCTTGCTTGTCATAACATAGAGACAGTAGATCTAGCTGGTCTGTCATAATATAATAGAGGCAGTCGATCTAGCTGGTCTGTCATAGTATAATAGAGACAGTAGATCTATATGGTCTGTCATAATATAATAGAGACAGTAGTTCTAGCTGGTCTGTCATAATATAATAGAGACAGTATATCTAGCTGGTCTGTCATAATACAATAGAGACAGTAGATCTAGCTGGTCTGTCATATTATAATATAGACAGTAGATCTAGCTGGTCTGTCATAATATAATAGAGACAGTAGATCTAGCTGGTCTGTCATAATATAATAGAGACAGTAGATCTAGCTGGTCTGTCAAAATATAATAGAGACAGTAGATCAAGCAGGTCTGTCAAAATATAACAGAGACAGTAGATCTAGCTGGTCTGTCATAATATAATAGTGTCAGTAGATCTAGCTGGTCTGTCATAATATAATAGAGACAGTAGATCTAGCTGGTCTGTCATATTATAATATAGACAGTAGATCTAGCTGGTCTGTCATAATATAATAGAGACAGTAGATCTAGCTGGTCTGTCATAATATAATAGAGACAGTAGATCTAGGTGGTCTGTCATATTATAATAGAGACAGTAGATCTAGCTGGTCTGTCATAGTATAATCGAGACAGTAGATCTAGCTTGCTTGTCATAACATAGAGACAGATCTAGATGGTCTGTCATAATATAATGGAGACAGTAGATCTAGCTGGTCTGTCATAATATAATGGCGACAGTAGATCTAGCTGGTCTGTCATAATATAATAGAGACAGTAGATCTAGCTGGTCTGTCATAATATAATAGAGACAGTAGTTCTAGCAGGTCTGTCATAATATAATAGAGTAAGTAGATCTAGCTGGTCTGTCATAATATAATAGAGACAGTATATCTAGCTGGTCTGTCAAAATATAATAGATACAGTAGATCTAGCTGGTCTGTCAAAATATAACAGAGACAGTAGTTCTAGCTGGTCTGTCATAATATAATAGAGACAGTAGATCTAGCTGGTCTGTCATATTATAATAGAGACAGTAGATCTAGCTGGTCTGTCATAATTTAATAGAGACAGTAGATCTAGCTGGTCTGTCAAAATATAACAGAGACAGTAGTTCTAGCTGGTCTGTCATAATATAATAGAGACAGTATATCTAGCTGGTCTGTCAAAATATAATAGATACAGTAGATCTAGCTGGTCTGTCAAAATATAACAGAGACAGTAGTTCTAGCTGGTCTGTCATAATATAATAGAGACAGTAGATCTAGCTGGTCTGTCATAATATAATAGAGACAGTAGATCTAGCTGGTCTGTCATAATACAATAGAGACAGTAGATCTTGCTGGTCTGGCATATTATAATACAGACAGTAGATCTAGCTGGTCTGTCATAATATAATAGAGACAGTAGATCTAGCTGGTCTGTCATAATATAGAGGCAGTCGATCTAGCTGGTCTGTTATAGTATAATAGAGACAGTAGATCTAGCTGGTCTGTCATACTACAGTCGAGACAGTAGATCTAGCTTGCTTGTCATAACATAGAGACAGTATATCTAGCTGGTCTGTCATAATATAATAGAGGCAGTCGATCTAGCTGGTCTGTCATAGTATAATAGAGACAGTAGATCTAGATGGTCTGTCATAATATAATAGAGACAGTAGTTCTAGCTGGTCTGTCATAATATAGTAGAGACAGTAGATCTACCTGGTCTGTCATAATACAATAGAGACAGTAGATCTAGCTGGTCTGTCATAATATAATAGAGACAGTAGATCTAGCTGGTCTGTCATAATATAATAGAGACAGTAGATCTAGCTGGTCTGTCATAATACAATAGAGACAGTAGATCTAGCTGGTCTGTCAAAATATAACAGAGACAGTAGTTCTAGCTGGTCTGTCATAATATAATAGAGACAGTAGATCTAGCTGGTCTGTCATAATATAATAGAGACAGTAGATCTAGCTGGTCTGTCATAATATAATAGAGACAGTAGATCTAGCTGGTCTGTCATAATACAATAGAGACAGTAGATCTAGCTGGTCTGTCATATTATAATATAGACAGTAGATCTAACTGGTCTGTCATAATATAATAGAGACAGTAGATCTAGCTGGTCTGTCATAATATAATAGAGACAGTAGATCTAGCTGGTCTGTCATAATACAATAGAGACAGTAGATCTAGCTGGTCTGTCATATTATAATATAGACAGTAGATCTAGCTGGTCTGTCATAATATAATAGAGACAGTAGATGTAGCTGGTCTGTCATAATATAATAGAGACAGTAGATCAAGCTGGTCTGTCAAAATATAACAGAGACAGTAGATCTAGCTGGTCTGTCATAATATAATAGAGACAGTAGATCTAGCTGGTCTGTCATGATACAATAGAGACAGTAGATCTTGCTGGTCTGTGATAATACAATAGAGACAGTAGATCTAGCTGATCTGTCATATTATAATAGAGACAGTAGATCTAGCTGGTCTGTCATAATACAATAGAGACAGTAGATCTAGCTGGTCTGTCATAATATAATAGAGAGAGTAGATCTAGCTGGTCTTTCATAATATAATAGCGACAGTAGATCTAGCTGGTCTGTCATAATATAATAGAGACAGTAGATCTAGCTGGTCTGACATATTATAATATAGACAGTAGATCTAGCTGGTCTGTCATAATATAATAGAGACAGTAGATCTAGCTGGTCTGTCATAATATAGAGGCAGTCGATCTAGCTGGTCTGTCATAGTATAATAGAGAGAGTAGATCTAGCTGGTCTGTCATACTACAATCGAGACAGTAGATCTAGCTTGCTTGTCATAACATAGAGACAGTAGATCTAGCTGGTCTGTCATAATATAATAGAGGCAGTCGATCTAGCTGGTCTGTCATAGTATAATAGAGACAGTAGAGCTATATGGTCTGTCATAATATAATAGAGACAGTAGTTCTAGCTGGTCTGTCATAATATAATAGAGACAGTATATCTAGCTGGTCTGTCATAATACAATAGAGACAGTAGATCTAGCTGGTCTGTCATATTATAATATAGACAGTAGATCTAGCTGGTCTGTCATAATATAATAGAGACAGTAGATCTAGCTGGTCTGTCATAATATAATAGAGACAGTAGATCTAGCTGGTCTGTCAAAATATAATAGAGACAGTAGATCAAGCAGGTCTGTCAAAATATAACAGAGACAGTAGATCTAGCTGGTCTGTCATAATATAATAGTGTCAGTAGATCTAGCTGGTCTGTCATAATATAATAGAGACAGTAGATCTAGCTGGTCTGTCATATTATAATATAGACAGTAGATCTAGCTGGTCTGTCATAATATAATAGAGACAGTAGATCTAGCTGGTCTGTCATAATATAATAGAGACAGTAGATCTAGGTGGTCTGTCATATTATAATATAGACAGTAGATCTAGCTGGTCTGTCATAGTATAATCGAGACAGTAGATCTAGCTTGCTTGTCATAACATAGAGACAGATCTAGATGGTCTGTCATAATATAATGGAGACAGTAGATCTAGCTGGTCTGTCATAATATAATGGCGACAGTAGATCTAGCTGGTCTGTCATAATATAATAGAGACAGTAGATCTAGCTGGTCTGTCATAATATAATAGAGACAGTAGTTCTAGCAGGTCTGTCATAATATAATAGAGTAAGTAGATCTAGCTGGTCTGTCATAATATAATAGAGACAGTATATCTAGCTGGTCTGTCAAAATATAATAGATACAGTAGATCTAGCTGGTCTGTCAAAATATAACAGAGACAGTAGTTCTAGCTGGTCTGTCATAATATAATAGAGACAGTAGATCTAGCTGGTCTGTCATATTATAATAGAGACAGTAGATCTAGCTGGTCTGTCATAATTTAATAGAGACAGTAGATCTAGCTGGTCTGTCAAAATATAACAGAGACAGTAGTTCTAGCTGGTCTGTCATAATATAATAGAGACAGTATATCTAGCTGGTCTGTCAAAATATAATAGATACAGTAGATCTAGCTGGTCTGTCAAAATATAACAGAGACAGTAGTTCTAGCTGGTCTGTCATAATATAATAGAGACAGTAGATCTAGCTGGTCTGTCATAATATAATAGAGACAGTAGATCTAGCTGGTCTGTCATAATACAATAGAGACAGTAGATCTTGCTGGTCTGGCATATTATAATACAGACAGTAGATCTAGCTGGTCTGTCATAATATAATAGAGACAGTAGATCTAGCTGGTCTGTCATAATATAGAGGCAGTCGATCTAGCTGGTCTGTCATAGTATAATAGAGACAGTAGATCTAGCTGGTCTGTCATACTACAATCGAGACAGTAGCTCTAGCTTGCTTGTCATAACATAGAGACAGTATATCTAGCTGGTCTGTCATAATATAATAGAGGCAGTCGATCTAGCTGGTCTGTCATAGTATAATAGAGACAGTAGATCTAGATGGTCTGTCATAATATAATAGAGACAGTAGTTCTAGCTGGTCTGTCATAATATAGTAGAGACAGTAGATCTACCTGGTCTGTCATAATACAATAGAGACAGTATATCTAGCTGGTCTGTCAAAATATAATAGATACAGTAGATCTAGCTGGTCTGTCAAAATATAACAGAGACAGTAGTTATAGCTGGTCTGTCATAATATAATAGAGACAGTAGATCTAGCTGGTCTGTCATAATATAATAGAGACAGTAGATCTAGCTGGTCTGTCATAATATAATAGAGACAGTAGATCTAGCTGGTCTGTCATAATATAATAGAGACAGTAGATCTAGCTGGTCTGTCATAATACAATAGAGACAGTAGATCTAGCTGGTCTGTCATAAAATAATAGAGACAGTAGATCTAGCTGGTCTGTCATAATATAATAGAGACAGTAGATCTAGCTGGTCTGTCATAATATAATAGAGACAGTAGATCTAGCTGGTCTGTCAAAATATAATAGAGACAGTAGATCAAGCAGGTCTGTCAAAATATAACAGAGACAGTATATCTAGCTGGTCTGTCATAATATAACAGAGACAGTAGATCTAGCTGGTCTGTCATATTATAATATAGACAGTAGATCTAGCTGGTCTGTCATAATACAATAGAGACAGTAGATCTTGCTGGTCTGGCATATTATAATATAGACAGTAGATCTAGCTGGTCTGTCATAATATAATAGAGACAGTAGATATAGCTGGTCTGTCATAATATAATAGAGACAGTAGATCAAGCTGGTCTGTCAAATATAACAGAGACAGTAGTTCTAGCTGGTCTGTCATAATATAATAGAGACAGTAGATCTAGCTGGTCTGTCATAATATTATAGAGACAGTAGATCTAGCTGGTCTGTCATTATAATAGAGACAGTAGATCTAGCTGGTCTGTCATAATATAATAGAGACAGTAGATCTAGCTGGTCTGTCATAATATAATAGACAGTAGATCTAGCTGGTCTGTCATAATACAATAGAGACAGTAAATCTAGCTGGTCTGTCAAAATATAATAGAGACAGTAGATCTAGCTGGTCTGTCAAAATATAACAGAGACAGTAGTTCTAGCTGGTCTGTCATAATATAATAGAGACAGTAGATCTAGCTGGTCTTTCATAATATAATAGAGACAGTAGATCTAGCTGGTCTGTCATAATACAATAGAGACAGTATATCTAGCTCGTCTGTCAAAATATAACAGAGACAGTAGTTCTAGCTGGTCTGTCATAATATAATAGAGACAGTAGATCTAGCTGGTCTGTCATAATACAATAGAGACAGTAGATCTAGCTGGTCTGTCATAATATAATAGAGACAGTAGATCTAGCTGGTCTGTCATAATATAATAGAGACAGTAGATCTAGCTGGTCTGTCATAATATAATAGAGACAGTAGATCTAGCTGGTCTGTCATAATATAATAGAGACAGTAGATCTAGCTGGTCTGTCATAATACAATAGAGACAGTAGATCTAGCTGGTCTGTCATAATACAATAGAGACAGTAGATCTAGCTGGTCTGTCATATAATATAGACAGTAGATCTAGCTGGTCTGTCATAATATAATAGAGACCGTAGATCTAGCTGGTCTGTCATAATATAATAGAGGCAGTCGATCTAGCTGGTCTGTCATAATATTATTGAGACAGTAGATCAAGCTGGTCTGTCAAAATATAACAGAGACAGTAGATCTAGCTGGTCTGTCATAATATAATAGAGACAGTAGATCTAGCTGGTCTGTCATAATATAATAGAGACAGTAGATCAAGCAGGTCTGTCAAAATATAACAGAGACAGTAGATCTAGCTGGTCTTTCATAATATTATAGAGACAGTAGATCTAGCTGGTCTGTCATATTATAATAGAGACAGTAGATCTAGCTGGTCCGTCATAATACAATAGAGACAGTAGATCAAGCTGGTCTGTCAAAATATAACAGAGACAGTAGTTCTAGCTGGTCTGTCATAATATAATAGAGACTGTAGATCTAGCTGGTCTGTCATAATATAATAGAGACAGTAGATCTAGCTGGTCTGTCATAATATAATAGAGACAGTAGATCTCGCTGGTCTGTCATAATACAATAGAGACAGTAGATCTAGCTGGTCTGTCATATTATAATATAGACAGTAGATCTAGCTGGTCTGTCATAATATAATAGAGACAGTAGATCTAGCTGGTCTGTCATAATATAATAGAGACAGTAGATCTAGCTGGTCTGTCATAATACAATAGAGACAGTAGATCTAGCTGGTCTGTCATATAATATAGACAGTAGATCTAGCTGGTCTGTCATAATATAATAGAGACCGTAGATCTAGCTGGTCTGTCATAATATAATAGAGACCGTAGATCTAGCTGGTCTGTCATAATATAACAGAGACAGTAGATCAAGCTGGTCTGTCATAATATAATAGAGACAGTAGATATAGCTGGTCTGTCATAATATAATAGAGACAGCAGATATAGCTGGTCTGTCATAATATAATAGATACAGTAGATATAGCTGGTCTGTCAAAATATAACAGAGACAGTAGTTCTATCTGGTCTGTCATAATATAATAGAGACAGTAGATCTAGCTGGTCTGTCATAATATAATAGAGACAGTAGATGTAGCTGGTATGTCATAATATAATAGAGACAATAGATCAAGCTGGTCTGTCAAAATATAACAGAGACAGTAGATCTAGCTGGTCTGTCATAATACAATAGAGACAGTAGATCTAGCTGATCTGTCATATTATAATAGAGACAGTAGATCTAGCTGGTCTGTCATAATACAATAGAGACAGTAGATCTAGCTGGTCTGGCATAATATAATAGAGAGAGTAGATCTAGCTGGTCTTTCATAATATAATAGTGACAGTAGATCTAGCTGGTCTGTCATAATATAATAGAGACAGTAGATGTAGCTGGTATGTCATAATATAGAGACAATAGATCAAGCTGGTCTGTGAAAATATAACAGAGACAGTAGATCTAGCTGGTCTGTCATAATATAATAGAGACAGTAGATCTAGCTGGTCTGTCATAATATAATAGAGACAGTAGATCTAGCTGGTCTGTCATAATATAATAGAGGCAGTCGATCTAGCTGGTCTGTCATACTACAATCGAGACAGTAGATCTAGCTTGCTTGTCATAACATAGAGACATTAGATCTAGCTGGTCTGTCATAATATAATAGAGGCAGTCGATCTAGCTGGTCTGTCATAGTATAATAGAGACAGTAGATCTAGATGGTCTGTCATAATACAATAGAGACAGTATATCTAGCTGGTCTGTCAAAATATAATAGATACAGTAGATCTAGCTGGTCTGTCAAAATATAACAGAGACAGTAGATCTAGCTGGTCTGTCAAAATATAACAGAGACAGTAGTTCTAGCTGGTCTGTCATAATATAATAGAGACAGTAGATCTAGCTGGTCTGTCATAATATAATAGAGACAGTAGATCTAGCTGGTCTGTCATAATATAATAGAGACAGTAGATCTAGCTGGTCTGTCATAATACAATAGAGACAGTAGATCTAGCTGGTCTGTCATATTATAATATAGACAGTAGATCTAACTGGTCTGTCATAATATAATAGAGACAGTAGATCTAGCTGGTCTGTCATAATATAATAGAGACAATAGATCAAGCTGGTCTGTCATAATATAACAGAGACAGTAGATCTAGCTGGTCTGTCATTATATAATAGAGACAGTAGATCTAGCTGGTCTGTCATGATACAATAGAGACAGTAGATCTTGCTGGTCTGTGATAATACAATAGAGACAGTAGATCTAGCTGATCTGTCATATTATAATAGAGACAGTAGATCGAGCTGGTCTGTCATAATACAATAGAGACAGTAGATCTAGCTGGTCTGTCATAATATAATAGAGAGAGTAGATCTAGCTGGTCTTTCATAATATAATAGCGACAGTAGATCTAGCTGGTCTGTCATAATATAATAGAGACAGTAGATCTAGCTGGTCTGACATATTATAATATAGACAGTAGATCTAGCTGGTCTGTCATAATATAATAGAGACAGTAGATCTAGCTGGTCTGTCATAATATAGAGGCAGTCGATCTAGCTGGTCTGTCATAGTATAATAGAGACAGTAGATCTAGCTGGTCTGTCATACTACAATCGAGACAGTAGATCTAGCTTGCTTGTCATAACATAGAGACAGTAGATCTAGCTGGTCTGTCATAATATAATAGAGGCAGTCGATCTAGCTGGTCTGTCATAGTATAATAGAGACAGTAGATCTATATGGTCTGTCATAATATAATAGAGACAGTAGTTCTAGCTGGTCTGTCATAATATAATAGAGACAGTATATCTAGCTGGTCTGTCATAATACAATAGAGACAGTAGATCTAGCTGGTCTGTCATATTATAATATAGACAGTAGATCTAGCTGGTCTGTCATAATATAATAGAGACAGTAGATCTAGCTGGTCTGTCATAATATAATAGAGACAGTAGATCTAGCTGGTCTGTCAAAATATAATAGAGACAGTAGATCAAGCAGGTCTGTCAAAATATAACAGAGACAGTAGATCTAGCTGGTCTGTCATATAATATAGACAGTAGATCTAGCTGGTCTGTCATAATATAATAGAGACCGTAGATCTAGCTGGTCTGTCATAATATAATAGAGACCGTAGATCTAGCTGGTCTGTCATAATATAACAGAGACAGTAGATCAAGCTGGTCTGTCATAATATAATAGAGACAGTAGATATAGCTGGTCTGTCATAATATAATAGAGACAGCAGATATAGCTGGTCTGTCATAATATAATAGAGACAGTAGATATAGCTGGTCTGTCAAAATATAACAGAGACAGTAGTTCTATCTGGTCTGTCATAATATAATAGAGACAGTAGATCTAGCTGGTCTGTCATAATATAATAGAGACAGTAGATGTAGCTGGTATGTCATAATATAATAGAGACAATAGATCAAGCTGGTCTGTCAAAATATAACAGAGACAGTAGATCTAGCTGGTCTGTCATAATACAATAGAGACAGTAGATCTAGCTGATCTGTCATATTATAATAGAGACAGTAGATCTAGCTGGTCTGTCATAATACAATAGAGACAGTAGATCTAGCTGGTCTGGCATAATATAATAGAGAGAGTAGATCTAGCTGGTCTTTCCTCATAATATAATAGTGACAGTAGATCTAGCTGGTCTGTCATAATATAATAGAGACAGTAGATGTAGCTGGTATGTCATAATATAGAGACAATAGATCAAGCTGGTCTGTCATAATATAATAGAGACAGTAGATCTAGCTGGTCTGTCATAATATAATAGAGACAGTAGATCTAGCTGGTCTGTCATAATATAATAGAGGCAGTCGATCTAGCTGGTCTGTCATAGTATAATAGAGACAGTAGATCTAGCTGGTCTGTCATACTACAATCGAGACAGTAGATCTAGCTTGCTTGTCATAACATAGAGACAGTAGATCTAGCTGGTCTGTCATAATATAATAGAGGCAGTCGATCTAGCTGGTCTGTCATAGTATAATAGAGACAGTAGATCTAGATGGTCTGTCATAATACAATAGAGACAGTATATCTAGCTGGTCTGTCAAAATATAATAGATACAGTAGATCTAGCTGGTCTGTCAAAATATAACAGAGACAGTAGATCTAGCTGGTCTGTCAAAATATAACAGAGACAGTAGTTCTAGCTGGTCTGTCATAATATAATAGAGACAGTAGATCTAGCTGGTCTGTCATAATATAATAGAGACAGTAGATCTAGCTGGTCTGTCATAATATAATAGAGACAGTAGATCTAGCTGGTCTGTCATAATACAATAGAGACAGTAGATCTAGCTGGTCTGTCATATTATAATATAGACAGTAGATCTAACTGGTCTGTCATAATATAATAGAGACAGTAGATCTAGCTGGTCTGTCATAATATAATAGAGACAATAGATCAAGCTGGTCTGTCATAATATAACAGAGACAGTAGATCTAGCTGGTCTGTCATTATATAATAGAGACAGTAGATCTAGCTGGTCTGTCATGATACAATAGAGACAGTAGATCTTGCTGGTCTGTGATAATACAATAGAGACAGTAGATCTAGCTGATCTGTCATATTATAATAGAGACAGTAGATCGAGCTGGTCTGTCATAATACAATAGAGACAGTAGATCTAGCTGGTCTGTCATAATATAATAGAGAGAGTAGATCTAGCTGGTCTTTCATAATATAATAGCGACAGTAGATCTAGCTGGTCTGTCATAATATAATAGAGACAGTAGATCTAGCTGGTCTGACATATTATAATATAGACAGTAGATCTAGCTGGTCTGTCATAATATAATAGAGACAGTAGATCTAGCTGGTCTGTCATAATATAGAGGCAGTCGATCTAGCTGGTCTGTCATAGTATAATAGAGACAGTAGATCTAGCTGGTCTGTCATACTACAATCGAGACAGTAGATCTAGCTTGCTTGTCATAACATAGAGACAGTAGATCTAGCTGGTCTGTCATAATATAATAGAGGCAGTCGATCTAGCTGGTCTGTCATAGTATAATAGAGACAGTAGATCTATATGGTCTGTCATAATATAATAGAGACAGTAGTTCTAGCTGGTCTGTCATAATATAATAGAGACAGTATATCTAGCTGGTCTGTCATAATACAATAGAGACAGTAGATCTAGCTGGTCTGTCATATTATAATATAGACAGTAGATCTAGCTGGTCTGTCATAATATAATAGAGACAGTAGATCTAGCTGGTCTGTCATAATATAATAGAGACAGTAGATCTAGCTGGTCTGTCAAAATATAATAGAGACAGTAGATCAAGCAGGTCTGTCAAAATATAACAGAGACAGTAGATCTAGCTGGTCTGTCATAATATAATAGTGTCAGTAGATCTAGCTGGTCTGTCATAATATAATAGAGACAGTAGATCTAGCTGGTCTGTCATATTATAATATAGACAGTAGATCTAGCTGGTCTGTCATAATATAATAGAGACAGTAGATCTAGCTGGTCTGTCATAATATAATAGAGACAGTAGATCTAGGTGGTCTGTCATATTATAATATAGACAGTAGATCTAGCTGGTCTGTCATAGTATAATCGAGACAGTAGATCTAGCTTGCTTGTCATAATATAATAGAGACAGTAGATCTAGCTGGTCTGTCATAATATAATAGAGACAGTAGTTCTAGCAGGTCTGTCATAATATAATAGAGTAAGTAGATCTAGCTGGTCTGTCATAATACAATAGAGACAGTATATCTAGCTGGTCTGTCAAAATATAGTAGATACAGTAGATCTAGCTGGTCTGTCAAAATATAACAGAGACAGTAGTTCTAGCTGGTCTTTCATAATATAATAGAGACAGTAGATCTAGCTGGTCTGTCATATTATAATAGAGACAGTAGATCTAGCTGGTCTGTCATTATAATAGAGACAGTAGATCTAGCTGGTCTGTCATAATATAATAGAGACAGTAGATCTAGCTGGTCTGTCATAATATAATAGACAGTAGATCTAGCTGGTCTGTCATAATACAATAGAGACAGTATATCTAGCTGGTCTGTCAAAATATAATAGAGACAGTAGATCTAGCTGGTCTGTCAAAATATAACAGAGACAGTAGTTCTAGCTGGTCTGTCATAATATAATAGAGACAGTAGATCTAGCTGGTCTTTCATAATATAATAGAGACAGTAGATCTAGCTGGTCTGTCATAATACAATAGAGACAGTATATCTAGCTCGTCTGTCAAAATATAACAGAGACAGTAGATCTAGCTGGTCTGTCATAATATAATAGAGACAGTAGATCAAGCAGGTCTGTCAAAATATAACAGAGACAGTAGATCTAGCTGGTCTGTCATAATATAATAGAGAGAGTAGATCTAGCTGATCTGTCATAATACAATAGAAAAAGTAGATCTAGCTGGTCTGTCAAAATATAATAGAGACAGTAGATCTAGCTGGTCTGTCATAATATAATAGAGACAGTAGATCTAGCTGGTCTGTCATAATACAATAGAGACTGTAGATCTAGCTGGTCTGTCATAATATAGAGACAGTAGATCTAGCTGGTCTTTCATAATATAATAGCGACAGTAGATCTAGCTGGTCTGTGATAATATAATAGAGACTGTAGATCTAGCTGGTCTGTCATAATATAGAGACAGTAGATCTAGCTGGTCTTTCATAATATAATAGCGACAGTAGATCTAGCTGGTCTGTCAAAATATTATAGAGACAGTAGATCTAGCTGGTCTGTCATAATACAATAGAGACAGTAGATCAAGCTGGTCTGTCAAAATATAACAGAGACAGTAGATCTAGCTGGTCTGTCATAATATAATAGAGACTGTAGATCTAGCTGGTCTGTCATAATATAGAGACAGTAGATCTAGCTGGTCTTTCATAATATAATAGCGACAGTAGATCTAGCTGGTCTGTCATAATATAATAGAGACAGTAGTTCTAGCTGGTCTGTCATAATATAATAGAGACAGTATATCTAGCTGGTCTGTCATAATACAATAGAGACAGTAGATCTAGCTGGTCTGTCATATTATAATATAGACAGTAGATCTAGCTGGTCTGTCATAATATAATAGAGACAGTAGATCTAGCTGGTCTGTCATAATATAATAGAGACAGTAGATCTAGCTGGTCTGTCATAATATAATAGAGACAGTAGATCTAGCTGGTCTGTCATAATATAATAGAGACAGTAGATCTAGCTGGTCTGTCAAAATATAATAGAGACAGTAGATCAAGCAGGTCTGTCAAAATATAACAGAGACAGTAGATCTAGCTGGTCTGTCATAATATAATAGTGTCAGTAGATCTAGCTGGTCTGTCATAATATAATAGAGACAGTAGATCTAGCTGGTCTGTCATATTATAATATAGACAGTAGATCTAGCTGGTCTGTCATAATATAATAGAGACAGTAGATCTAGCTGGTCTGTCATAATATAATAGAGACAGTAGATCTAGGTGGTCTGTCATATTATAATATAGACAGTAGATCTAGCTGGTCTGTCATAGTATAATCGAGACAGTAGATCTAGCTTGCTTGTCATAACATAGAGACAGATCTAGATGGTCTGTCATAATATAATGGAGACAGTATATCTAGCTGGTCTGTCAAAATATAATAGAGACAGTAGATCTAGCTGGTCTGTCATAATACAATAGAGACTGTAGATCTAGCTGGTCTGTCATAATATAGAGACAGTAGATCTAGCTGGTCTTTCATAATATAATAGCGACAGTAGATCTAGCTGGTCTGTGATAATATAATAGAGACTGTAGATCTAGCTGGTCTGTCATAATATAGAGACAGTAGATCTAGCTGGTCTTTCATAATATAATAGCGACAGTAGATCTAGCTGGTCTGTCAAAATATTATAGAGACAGTAGATCTAGCTGGTCTGTCATAATACAATAGAGACAGTAGATCAAGCTGGTCTGTCAAAATATAACAGAGACAGTAGATCTAGCTGGTCTGTCATAATATAATAGAGACTGTAGATCTAGCTGGTCTGTCATAATATAGAGACAGTAGATCTAGCTGGTCTTTCATAATATAATAGCGACAGTAGATCTAGCTGGTCTGTCATAATATAATAGAGACAGTAGTTCTAGCTGGTCTGTCATAATATAATAGAGACAGTATATCTAGCTGGTCTGTCATAATACAATAGAGACAGTAGATCTAGCTGGTCTGTCATATTATAATATAGACAGTAGATCTAGCTGGTCTGTCATAATATAATAGAGACAGTAGATCTAGCTGGTCTGTCATAATATAATAGAGACAGTAGATCTAGCTGGTCTGTCATAATATAATAGAGACAGTAGATCTAGCTGGTCTGTCATAATATAATAGAGACAGTAGATCTAGCTGGTCTGTCATAATATAATAGAGACAGTAGATCTAGCTGGTCTGTCAAAATATAATAGAGACAGTAGATCAAGCAGGTCTGTCAAAATATAACAGAGACAGTAGATCTAGCTGGTCTGTCATAATATAACAGAGACAGTAGATCAAGCTGGTCTGTCATAATATAATAGAGACAGTAGATCTAGCTGGTCTGTCATATTATAATATAGACAGTAGATCTAGCTGGTCTGTCATAATATAATAGAGACAGTAGATCTAGCTGGTCTGTCATAATATAATAGAGACAGTAGATCTAGGTGGTCTGTCATATTATAATATAGACAGTAGATCTAGCTGGTCTGTCATAGTATAATCGAGACAGTAGATCTAGCTTGCTTGTCATAACATAGAGACAGATCTAGATGGTCTGTCATAATATAATGGAGACAGTATATCTAGCTGGTCTGTCAAAATATAATAGATACAGTAGATCTAGCTGGTCTGTCAAAATATAACAGAGACAGTAGTTCTAGCTGGTCTGTCATAATATAATAGAGACAGTAGATCTAGCTGGTCTGTCATATTATAATAGAGACAGTAGATCTAGCTGGTCTGTCATAATTTAATAGAGACAGTAGATCTAGCTGGTCTGTCAAAATATAACAGAGACAGTAGTTCTAGCTGGTCTGTCATAATATAATAGAGACAGTATATCTAGCTGGTCTGTCAAAATATAATAGATACAGTAGATCTAGCTGGTCTGTCAAAATATAACAGAGACAGTAGTTCTAGCTGGTCTGTCATAATATAATAGAGACAGTAGATCTAGCTGGTCTGTCATAATATAATAGAGACAGTAGATCTAGCTGGTCTGTCATAATACAATAGAGACAGTAGATCTTGCTGGTCTGGCATATTATAATACAGACAGTAGATCTAGCTGGTCTGTCATAATATAATAGAGACAGTAGATCTAGCTGGTCTGTCATAATATAGAGGCAGTCGATCTAGCTGGTCTGTCATAGTATAATAGAGACAGTAGATCTAGCTGGTCTGTCATACTACAATCGAGACAGTAGATCTAGCTTGCTTGTCATAACATAGAGACAGTATATCTAGCTGGTCTGTCATAATATAATAGAGGCAGTCGATCTAGCTGGTCTGTCATAGTATAATAGAGACAGTAGATCTAGCTGGTCTGTCATATTATAATATAGACAGTAGATCTAGCTGGTCTGTCATAATATAATAGAGACAGTAGATCTAGCTGGTCTGTCATAATATAATAGAGACAGTAGATCTAGCTGGTCTGTCATAATATAATAGAGACAGTAGATCTAGCTGGTCTGTCATAATATAATAGAGACAGTAGATCTAGCTCGTCTGTCATAATACAATAGAGACAGTAGATCTAGCTGGTCTGTCATAAAATAATAGAGACAGTAGATCTAGCTGGTCTGTCATAATATAATAGAGACAGTAGATCTAGCTGGTCTGTCATAATATAATAGAGACAGTAGATCTAGCTGGTCTGTCAAAATATAATAGAGACAGTAGATCAAGCAGGTCTGTCAAAATATAACAGAGACAGTATATCTAGCTGGTCTGTCATAATATAACAGAGACAGTAGATCTAGCTGGTCTGTCATATTATAATATAGACAGTAGATCTAGCTGGTCTGTCATAATACAATAGAGACAGTAGATCTTGCTGGTCTGGCATATTATAATATAGACAGTAGATCTAGCTGGTCTGTCATAATATAATAGAGACAGTAGATATAGCTGGTCTGTCATAATATAATAGAGACAGTAGATCAAGCTGGTCTGTCAAAATATAACAGAGACAGTAGTTCTAGCTGGTCTGTCATAATATAATAGAGACAGTAGATCTAGCTGGTCTGTCATAATATTATAGAGACAGTAGATCTAGCTGGTCTGTCATTATAATAGAGACAGTAGATCTAGCTGGTCTGTCATAATATAATAGAGACAGTAGATCTAGCTGGTCTGTCATAATATAATAGACAGTAGATCTAGCTGGTCTGTCATAATACAATAGAGACAGTATATCTAGCTGGTCTGTCAAAATATAATAGAGACAGTAGATCTAGCTGGTCTGTCAAAATATAACAGAGACAGTAGTTCTAGCTGGTCTGTCATAATATAATAGAGACAGTAGATCTAGCTGGTCTTTCATAATATAATAGAGACAGTAGATCTAGCTGGTCTGTCATAATACAATAGAGACAGTATATCTAGCTCGTCTGTCAAAATATAACAGAGACAGTAGTTCTAGCTGGTCTGTCATAATATAATAGAGACAGTAGATCTAGCTGGTCTGTCATAATATAATAGAGACAGTAGATCTAGCTGGTCTGTCAAAATATAACAGAGACAGTAGATCTAGCTGGTCTGTCATAATATAATAGAGAGAGTAGATCTAGCTGATCTGTCATAATACAATAGAAACAGTAGATCTAGCTGGTCTGTCAAAATATAATAGAGACAGTAGATCTAGCTGGTCTGTCATAATATAATAGAGACAGTAGATCTAGCTGGTCTGTCATAATACAATAGAGACTGTAGATCTAGCTGGTCTGTCATAATATAGAGACAGTAGATCTAGCTGGTCTTTCATAATATAACAGAGACAGTAGATCTAGCTGGTCTGTCATAATATAATAGAGACAGTAGATCTAGCTGGTCTGTGATAATATAATAGAGACAGTAGATCTAGTTGGTCTGTCATAATATAATAGAGACAGTAGATCTAGCTGGTATGTCATACAATAGAGACAGTAGATCAAGCTGGTCTGTCATAATATAATAGAGACAGTAGATCTAGCTGGTCTGTCATATTACAATAGAGACAGTAGATCTAGCTGGTCTGTCATAATATAATAGAGAGAGTAGATCTAGCTGATCTGTCATAATACAATAGAAACAGTAGATCTAGCTGGTCTGTCATAATATAATAGAGAGAGAAAATCTAGCTGATCTGTCATAATACAATAGAAACAGTAGATCTAGCTGGTCTGTCAAAATATAATAGAGACAGTAGATCTAGCTGGTCTGTCATAATATAATAGAGACAGTAGATCTAGCTGGTCTGTCAAAATATAATAGAGACAGTAGATCTAGCTGGTCTGTCATAATATAATAGAGACAGTAGATCTAGCTGGTCTGTCATAATATAATAGAGACAGTAGATCTAGCTGGTCTGTCAAAATATAACAGAGACAGTAGTTCTAGCTGGTCTGTCATAATATAATAGAGACAGTAGATCTAGCTGGTCTGTCATAATATAATAGAGACAGTAGATCTAGCTGGTCTGTCATAATATAATAGAGACAGTAGATCTAGCTGGTCTGTCAAAATATAATAGATACAGTAGATCTAGCTGGTCTGTCAAAATATAACAGAGACAGTAGATCTAGCTGGTCTGTCATAATATAATAGAGACAGTAGATCTAGCTGGTCTGTCATAATACAATAGAGACAGTAGATCTAGCTGGTCTGTCATATTATAATATAGACAGTAGATCTAGCTGGTCTGTCATAATATAATAGAGACAGTAGATCTAGCTGGTCTGTCATAATATAATAGAGACAGTAGATCTAGATGGTCTGTCAAAATATAATAGAGACAGTAGATCAAGCAGGTCTGTCAAAATATAACAGAGACAGTAGATCTAGCTGGTCTGTCATAATATAACAGAGACAGTAGATCAAGCTGGTCTGTCATAATATAATAGCGACAGTAGATCTAGCTGGTCTGTCATAATATAATAGAGACAGTAGATCTAGCTGGTCTGTCATTTTATAATATAGACAGTAGATCTAGCTGGTCTGTCATAATATAATAGAGACAGTAGATCTAGCTGGTCTGTCATAATATAATAGAGACAGTAGATCTAGGTGGTCTGTCATATTATAATATAGACAGTAGATCTAGCTGGTCTGTCATAGTATAATCGAGACAGTAGATCTAGCTTGCTTGTCATAACATAGAGATAGTAGATCTAGATGGTCTGTCATAATATAATGGAGACAGTAGATCTAGCTGGTCTGTCATAATATAATGGCGACAGTAGATCTAGCTGGTCTGTCAAAATATAACAGAGACAGTAGATCTAGCTGGTCTGTCATAATATAATAGAGACAGTAGATCTAGCTGGTCTGTCATAATATAGAGACAGTAGATCAAGCAGGTCTGTCAAAATATAACAGAGACAGTAGATCTAGCTGGTATTTCATAATATAATAGCGACAGTAGATCTAGCTGGTCTGTCAAAATATAACAGAGAAAGTAGATCTAGCTGGTCTGTCATAATATAACAGAGACAGTAGATCAAGCTGGTCTGTCATAATATAATAGCGACAGTAGATCTAGCTGGTCTGTCATAATATAATGGCGACAGTAGATCTAGCTGGTCTGTCATAATATAATAGAGACAGTAGATCTAGCTGGTCTGTCATAATATAATAGAGACAGTAGTTCTAGCTGGTCTGTCATAATATAATAGAGACAGTAGATCTAGCTGGTCTGTCATAATACAATAGAGACAGTATATCTAGCTGGTCTGTCAAAATATAATAGATACAGTAGATCTAGCTGGTCTGTCAAAATATAACAGAGACAGTAGTTCTAGCTGGTCTGTCATAATATAATAGAGACAGTAGATCTAGCTTGCTTGTCATAACATAGAGACAGTAGATCTAGATGGTCTGTCATAATATAATGGAGACAGTAGATCTAGCTGGTCTGTCATAATATAATGGCGACAGTAGATCTAGCTGGTCTGTCATAATATAATAGAGACAGTAGATCTAGCTGGTCTGTCATAATATAATAGAGACAGTAGTTCTAGCTGGTCTGTCATAATATAATAGAGACAGTAGATCTAGCTGGTCTGTCATAATACAGTAGAGACAGTATATCTAGCTGGTCTGTCAAAATATAATAGATACAGTAGATCTAGCTGGTCTGTCAAAATATAACAGAGACAGTAGTTCTAGCTGGTCTGTCATAATATAATAGAGACAGTAGATCTAGCTGGTCTGTCATATTATAATAGAGACATTAGATCTAGCTGGTCTGTCATAATATCATAGAGACAGTAGATCTAGCTGGTCTGTCAAAATATAACAGAGACAGTAGATCTAGCTGGTCTTTCATAATATAATAGCGACAGTAGATCTAGCTGGTCTGTCAAAATATAACAGAGAAAGTAGATCTAGCTGGTCTGTCATAATATAATAGAGACAGTAAATCTAGCTGGTCTGTCATAATATAGAGACAGTAGATCAAGCAGGTCTGTCAAAATATAACAGAGACAGTAGATCTAGCTGGTCTGTCATAATATAATAGAGACAGTAGATCTAGCTGGTCTGTCAAAATATAACAGAGACAGTAGATCTAGCTGGTCTGTGATAATATAATAGAGACAGTAGATCTAGCTGGTCTGTCAAAATATAACAGAGACAGTAGTTCTAGCTGGTCTGTCATAATATAATAGAGACAGTAGATCTAGCTGGTCTTTCATAATATAATAGAGACAGTAGATCTAGCTGGTCTGTCATAATACAATAGAGACAGTATATCTAGCTCGTCTGTCAAAATATAACAGAGACAGTAGTTCTAGCTGGTCTGTCATAATATAATAGAGACAGTAGATCTAGCTGGTCTGTCATAATATAATAGAGACAGTAGATCTAGCTGGTCTGTCAAAATATAACAGAGACAGTAGATCTAGCTGGTCTGTCATAATATAATAGAGAGAGTAGATCTAGCTGATCTGTCATAATACAATAGAAACAGTAGATCTAGCTGGTCTGTCAAAATATAATAGAGACAGTAGATCTAGCTGGTCTGTCATAATATAATAGAGACAGTAGATCTAGCTGGTCTGTCATAATACAATAGAGACGGTAGATCTAGCTGGTCTGTCATAATATAGAGACAGTAGATCTAGCTGGTCTGTCATAATATAATAGAGACAGTAGATCTAGCTGGTCTGTCAAAATATAATAGAGACAGTAGATCTAGCTGGTCTGTCATAATATAATAGAGACAGTAGATCTAGCTGGTCTGTCATAATACAATAGAGACAGTAGATCTAGCTGGTCTGTCATAAAATGAGACAGTAGATCTAGATGATCTGTCATAATATAATACAGGCAGTAGATCTAGCTGGTATGTCATACAATAGAGACAGTAGATCAAGCTGGTCTGTCATAATATAATAGAGACAGTAGATCTAGCTGGTCTGTCATATTACAATAGAGACAGTAGATCTAGCTGGTCTGTCATAATATAATAGAGAGAGTAGATCTAGCTGATCTGTCATAATACAATAGAAACAGTAGATCTAGCTGGTCTGTCATAATATAATAGAGACAGTAGATCTAGCTGGTCTGTCATAATATAATAGAGAGAGAAAATCTAGCTGGTCTGTCATAATATAATAGAGACAGTAGATCTAGCTGGTCTGTCATAATATAATAGAGACAGTAGATCTAGCTGGTCTGTCATAATATAATAGAGACAGTAGATCTAGCTGGTCTGTCATAATATAATAGAGACAGTAGATCTAGCTGGTCTGTCATAATATAATAGAGACAGTAGATCTAGCTGGTCTGTCAAAATATAACAGAGACAGTAGTTCTAGCTGGTCTGTCATAATATAATAGAGACAGTAGATCTAGCTGGTCTGTCATAATATAATAGAGACAGTAGATCTAGCTGGTCTGTCATAATATAATAGAGACAGTAGATCTAGCTGGTCTGTCAAAATATAATAGAGACAGTAGATCTAGCTGGTCTGTCAAAATATAACAGAGACAGTAGATCTAGCTGGTCTGTCATAATATAATAGAGACAGTAGATCTAGCTGGTCTGTCATAATACAATAGAGACAGTAGATCTAGCTGGTCTGTCATATTATAATATAGACAGTAGATCTAGCTGGTCTGTCATAATATAATAGAGACAGTAGATCTAGCTGGTCTGTCATAATATAATAGAGACAGTAGATCTAGCTGGTCTGTCAAAATATAATAGAGACAGTAGATCAAGCAGGTCTGTCAAAATATAACAGAGACAGTAGATCTAGCTGGTCTGTCATAATATAACAGAGACAGTAGATCAAGCTGGTCTGTCATAATATAATAGCGACAGTAGATCTAGCTGGTCTGTCATAATATAATAGAGACAGTAGATCTAGCTGGTCTGTCATTTTATAATATAGACAGTAGATCTAGCTGGTCTGTCATAATATAATAGAGACAGTAGATCTAGCTGGTCTGTCATAATATAATAGAGACAGTAGATCTAGGTGGTCTGTCATATTATAATATAGACAGTAGATCTAGCTGGTCTGTCATAGTATAATCGAGACAGTAGATCTAGCTTGCTTGTCATAACATAGAGATAGTAGATCTAGATGGTCTGTCATAATATAATGGAGACAGTAGATCTAGCTGGTCTGTCATAATATAATGGCGACAGTAGATCTAGCTGGTCTGTCAAAATATAACAGAGACAGTAGATCTAGCTGGTCTGTCATAATATAATAGAGACAGTAGATCTAGCTGGTCTGTCATAATATAGAGACAGTAGATCAAGCAGGTCTGTCAAAATATAACAGAGACAGTAGATCTAGCTGGTATTTCATAATATAATAGCGACAGTAGATCTAGCTGGTCTGTCAAAATATAACAGAGAAAGTAGATCTAGCTGGTCTGTCATAATATAACAGAGACAGTAGATCAAGCTGGTCTGTCATAATATAATAGCGACAGTAGATCTAGCTGGTCTGTCATAATATAATAGCGACAGTAGATCTAGCTGGTCTGTCATAATATAATAGAGACAGTAGATCTAGCTGGTCTGTCATAATATAATAGAGACAGTAGTTCTAGCTGGTCTGTCATAATATAATAGAGACAGTAGATCTAGCTGGTCTGTCATAATACAATAGAGACAGTATATCTAGCTGGTCTGTCAAAATATAATAGATACAGTAGATCTAGCTGGTCTGTCAAAATATAACAGAGACAGTAGTTCTAGCTGGTCTGTCATAATATAATAGAGACAGTAGATCTAGCTTGCTTGTCATAACATAGAGACAGTAGATCTAGATGGTCTGTCATAATATAATGGAGACAGTAGATCTAGCTGGTCTGTCATAATATAATGGCGACAGTAGATCTAGCTGGTCTGTCATAATATAATAGAGACAGTAGATCTAGCTGGTCTGTCATAATATAATAGAGACAGTAGTTCTAGCTGGTCTGTCATAATATAATAGAGACAGTAGATCTAGCTGGTCTGTCATAATACAGTAGAGACAGTATATCTAGCTGGTCTGTCAAAATATAATAGATACAGTAGATCTAGCTGGTCTGTCAAAATATAACAGAGACAGTAGTTCTAGCTGGTCTGTCATAATATAATAGAGACAGTAGATCTAGCTGGTCTGTCATATTATAATAGAGACATTAGATCTAGCTGGTCTGTCATAATATCATAGAGACAGTAGATCTAGCTGGTCTGTCAAAATATAACAGAGACAGTAGATCTAGCTGGTCTTTCATAATATAATAGCGACAGTAGATCTAGCTGGTCTGTCAAAATATAACAGAGAAAGTAGATCTAGCTGGTCTGTCATAATATAATAGAGACAGTAGATCTAGCTGGTCTGTCATAATATAGAGACAGTAGATCAAGCAGGTCTGTCAAAATATAACAGAGACAGTAGATCTAGCTGGTCTGTCATAATATAATAGAGACAGTAGATCTAGCTGGTCTGTCAAAATATAACAGAGACAGTAGATCTAGCTGGTCTGTGATAATATAATAGAGACAGTAGATCTAGTTGGTCTGTCATAATATAATAGAGACAGTAGATCTAGCTGGTCTGTCATAATACAATAGAAACAGTAGATCTAGCTGGTCTGTCATAATATAATAGAGAGAAAATCTAGCTGATCTGTCATAATACAATAGAAACAGTAGATGTAGCTGGTCTGTCAAAATATAATAGAGACAGTAGATCTAGCTGGTCTGTCATAATATAATAGAGACAGTAGATCTAGCTGGTCTGTCATAATATAATAGAGACAGTAGATCTAGCTGGTCTGTCAAAATATAACAGAGACAGTAGATCTAGCTGGTCTGTCATAATATAACAGAGACAGTAGATCAAGCTGGTCTGTCATAAAATAATAGAGACAGTAGATCTTGCTGGTCTGTCATAATAGAATAGAGACAGTAGATCTAGCTGGTCTGTCATAATATAATAGAGACAGTAGATCTCGCTGGTATGTCATACAATAGAGACAGTAGATCAAGCTGGTGTGTCATAATATAATAGAGACAGTAGATCCAGCTGGACTGTCATATTATAATAGAGATAGTAGATCCAGCTGGACTGTCATATTATAATAGAGATAGTAGATCTAGCTGGTCTGTCAAAATATAATAGAGACAGTAGATCTCGCTGGTCAGTCATAATATAATAGAGACAGTAGTTCTAGCTGGTCTGTCATAATATAATAGAGACAGTAGATCTAGCTGGTCTGTCATAATACAATAGAGACAGTATATCTAGCTGGTCTGTCAAAATATAATAGATACAGTAGATCTAGCTGGTCTGTCAAAATATAACAGAGACAGTAGATCTAGCTTGCTTGTCATAACATAGAGACAGTAGATCTAGATGGTCTGTCATAATATAATGGAGACAGTAGATCTAGCTGGTCTGTCATAATATAATGGCGACAGTAGATCTAGCTGGTCTGTCATAATATAATAGAGACAGTAGATCTAGCTGGTCTGTCATAATATAATAGAGACAGTAGATCAAGCAGGTCTGTCAAAATATAACAGAGACAGTAGATCTAGCTGGTCTGTCATAATATAACAGAGACAGTAGATCAAGCTGGTCTGTCATAATATAATAGCGACAGTAGATCTAGCTGGTCTGTCATAATATAATAGAGACAGTAGATCTAGCTGGTCTGTCATTTTATAATATAGACAGTAGATCTAGCTGGTCTGTCATAATATAATAGAGACAGTAGATCTAGCTGGTCTGTCATAATATAATAGAGACAGTAGATCTAGGTGGTCTGTCATATTATAATATAGACAGTAGATCTAGCTGGTCTGTCATAGTATAATCGAGACAGTAGATCTAGCTTGCTTGTCATAACATAGAGACAGTAGATCTAGATGGTCTGTCATAATATAATGGAGACAGTAGATCTAGCTGGTCTGTCATAATATAATGGCGACAGTAGATCTAGCTGGTCTGTCAAAATATAACAGAGACAGTAGATCTAGCTGGTCTGTCATAATATAATAGAGACAGTAGATCTAGCTGGTCTGTCATAATATAGAGACAGTAGATCAAGCAGGTCTGTCAAAATATAACAGAGACAGTAGATCTAGCTGGTCTTTCATAATATAATAGCGACAGTAGATCTAGCTGGTCTGTCAAAATATAACAGAGAAAGTAGATCTAGCTGGTCTGTCATAATATAACAGAGACAGTAGATCAAGCTGGTCTGTCATAATATAATAGCGACAGTAGATCTAGCTGGTCTGTCATAATATAATGGCGACAGTAGATCTAGCTGGTCTGTCATAATATAATAGAGACAGTAGATCTAGCTGGTCTGTCATAATATAATAGAGACAGTAGTTCTAGCTGGTCTGTCATAATATAATAGAGACAGTAGATCTAGCTGGTCTGTCATAATACAATAGAGACAGTATATCTAGCTGGTCTGTCAAAATATAATAGATACAGTAGATCTAGCTGGTCTGTCAAAATATAACAGAGACAGTAGATCTAGCTTGCTTGTCATAACATAGAGACAGTAGATCTAGATGGTCTGTCATAATATAATGAGACAGTAGATCTAGCTGGTCTGTCATAATATAATGGCGACAGTAGATCTAGCTGGTCTGTCATAATATAATAGAGACAGTAGATCTAGCTGGTCTGTCATAATATAATAGAGACAGTAGTTCTAGCTGGTCTGTCATAATATAATAGAGACAGTAGATCTAGCTGGTCTGTCATAATACAATAGAGACAGTATATCTAGCTGGTCTGTCAAAATATAATAGATACAGTAGATCTAGCTGGTCTGTCAAAATATAACAGAGACAGTAGTTCTAGCTGGTCTGTCATAATATAATAGAGACAGTAGATCTAGCTGGTCTGTCATATTATAATAGAGACATTAGATCTAGCTGGTCTGTCATAATATCATAGAGACAGTAGATCTAGCTGGTCTGTCAAAATATAACAGAGACAGTAGATCTAGCTGGTCTTTCATAATATAATAGCGACAGTAGATCTAGCTGGTCTGTCAAAATATAACAGAGAAAGTAGATCTAGCTGGTCTGTCATAATATAATAGAGACAGTAGATCTAGCTGGTCTGTCATAATATAGAGACAGTAGATCAAGCAGGTCTGTCAAAATATAACAGAGACAGTAGATCTAGCTGGTCTGTCATAATATAATAGAGACAGTAGATCTAGCTGGTCTGTCAAAATATAACAGAGACAGTAGATCTAGCTGGTCTGTGATAATATAATAGAGACAGTAGATCTAGTTGGTCTGTCATAATATAATAGAGACAGTAGATCTAGCTGGTCTGTCATAATACAATAGAAACAGTAGATCTAGCTGGTCTGTCATAATATAATAGAGAGAGAAAATCTAGCTGATCTGTCATAATACAATAGAAACAGTAGATGTAGCTGGTCTGTCAAAATATAATAGAGACAGTAGATCTAGCTGGTCTGTCATAATATAATAGAGACAGTAGATCTAGCTGGTCTGTCATAATATAATAGAGACAGTAGATCTAGCTGGTCTGTCAAAATATAACAGAGACAGTAGATCTAGCTGGTCTGTCATAATATAATAGAGACAGTAGATCTAGCTGGTCTGTCAAAATATAACAGAGACAGTAGATCTAGCTGGTCTGTGATAATATAATAGAGACAGTAGATCTAGTTGGTCTGTCATAATATAATAGAGACAGTAGATCTAGCTGGTATGTCATACAATAGAGACAGTAGATCAAGCTGGTCTGTCATAATATAGAGACAGTAGATCTAGCTGGTCTGTCATATTACAATAGAGACAGTAGATCTAGCTGGTCTGTCATAATATAATAGAGACAGTAGATCTAGCTGGTCTGTCATAATACAATAGAAACAGTAGATCTAGCTGGTCTGTCATAATATAATAGAGAGAGAAAATCTAGCTGATCTGTCATAATACAATAGAAACAGTAGATGTAGCTGGTCTGTCAAAATATAATAGAGACAGTAGATCTAGCTGGTCTGTCATAATATAATAGAGACAGTAGATCTAGCTGGTCTGTCATAATATAATAGAGACAGTAGATCTAGCTGGTCTGTCAAAATATAACAGAGACAGTAGATCTAGCTGGTCTGTCATAATATAATAGAGACAGTAGATCTAGCTGGTCTGTCAAAATATAACAGAGACAGTAGTTCTAGCTGGTCTGTCATAATATAATAGAGACAGTAGATCTAGCTGGTCTGTCATAATATAATAGAGACAGTAGATCTAGCTGGTCTGTCATAATATAATAGAGACAGTAGATCTAGCTGGTCTGTCATAATATAATAGAGACAGTAGATCTAGCTGGTCTGTCATAATATAATAGAGACAGTAGATCTAGCTGGTCTGTCATAATATAATAGAGACAGTAGATCTAGCTGGTCTGTCATAATATAATAGAGACAGTAGATCTAGCTGGTCTGTCATAATACAATAGAGACAGTAGATCTAGCTGGTCTGTCATAATACAATAGAGACAGTAGATCTAGCTGGTCTGTCATATTATAATATAGACAGTAGATCTAGCTGGTCTGTCATAATATAATAGAGACAGTAGATCTAGCTGGTCTGTCATAATATAATAGAGACAGTAGATCTAGCTGGTCTGTCAAAATATAATAGAGACAGTAGATCTAGCTGGTCTGTCAAAATATAACAGAGACAGTAGATCTAGCTGGTCTGTCATAATATAACAGAGACAGTAGATCAAGCTGGTCTGTCATAATATAATAGCGACAGTAGATCTAGCTGGTCTGTCATAATATAATGGCGACAGTAGATCTAGCTGGTCTGTCATAATATAATAGAGACAGTAGATCTAGCTGGTCTGTCATAATATAATAGAGACAGTAGTTCTAGCTGGTCTGTCATAATATAATAGAGACAGTAGATCTAGCTGGTCTGTCATAATACAATAGAGACAGTATATCTAGCTGGTCTGTCAAAATATAATAGATACAGTAGATCTAGCTGGTCTGTCAAAATATAACAGAGACAGTAGATCTAGCTGGTCTGTCATAATATAATAGAGACAGTAGATCTAGCTGGTCTGTCAAAATATAATAGCGACAGTAGATCTAGCTGGTCTGTCTAGCTGGTCTGTCATAATATAATAGAGACAGTAGATCTAGCTGGTCTGTCATAATACAATAGAGACAGTATATCTAGCTGGTCTGTCAAAATATAATAGAGACAGTAGATCTAGCTGGTCTGTCAAAATATAACAGAGACAGTAGATCTAGCTGGTCTGTCATAATATAACAGAGACAGTAGATCAAGCTGGTCTGTCATAATATAATAGCGACAGTAGATCTAGCTGGTCTGTCATAATATAATGGCGACAGTAGATCTAGCTGGTCTGTCATAATATAATAGAGACAGTAGATCTAGCTGGTCTGTCATAATATAATAGAGACAGTAGTTCTAGCTGGTCTGTCATAATATAATAGAGACAGTAGATCTAGCTGGTCTGTCATAATACAATAGAGACAGTATATCTAGCTGGTCTGTCAAAATATAATAGATACAGTAGATCCAGCTGGTCTGTCAAAATATAACAGAGACAGTAGTTCTAGCTGGTCTGTCATAATATAATAGAGACAGTAGATCTAGCTTGCTTGTCATAACATAGAGACAGTAGATCTAGATGGTCTGTCATAATATAATGGAGACAGTAGATCTAGCTGGTCTGTCATAATATAATGGCGACAGTAGATCTAGCTGGTCTGTCATAATATAATAGAGACAGTAGATCTAGCTGGTCTGTCATAATATAATAGAGACAGTAGTTCTAGCTGGTCTGTCATAATATAATAGAGACAGTAGATCTAGCTGGTCTGTCATAATACAATAGAGACAGTATATCTAGCTGGTCTGTCAAAATATAATAGATACAGTAGATCTAGCTGGTCTGTCAAAATATAACAGAGACAGTAGTTCTAGCTGGTCTGTCATAATATAATAGAGACAGTAGATCTAGCTGGTCTGTCATATTATAATAGAGACATTAGATCTAGCTGGTCTGTCATAATATCATAGAGACAGTAGATCTAGCTGGTCTGTCAAAATATAACAGAGACAGTATATCTAGCTGGTCTGTCAAAATATAATAGATACAGTAGATCTAGCTGGTCTGTCAAAATATAACAGAGACAGTAGTTCTAGCTGGTCTGTCATAATATAATAGAGACAGTAGATCTAGCTGGTCTGTCATAATATAATAGAGACAGTAGATCTAGCTGGTCTGGCATAATACAATAGAGACAGTAGATCTTGCTGGTCTGGCATATTATAATATAGACAGTAGATCTAGCTGGTCTGTCATAATATAATAGAGACAGTAGATATAGCTGGTCTGTCATAATATAATAGAGAGAGTAGATCTAGCTGGTCTTTCATAATATAATAGCGACAGTAGATCTAGCTGGTCTGTCATAATATAATAGAGACAGTAGATCTAGCTGGTCTGTCATATTATAATATAGACAGTAGATCTAGCTGGTCTGTCATAATATAATAGAGACAGTAGATCTAGCTGGTCTGTCATAATATAGAGGCAGTCGATCTAGCTGGTCTGTCATAGTATAATAGAGACAGTAGATCTAGCTGGTCTGTCATACTACAATCGAGACAGTAGATCTAGCTTGCTTGTCATAACATAGAGACAGTAGATCTAGCTGGTCTGTCATAATATAATAGAGGCAGTCGATCTAGCTGGTCTGTCATAGTATAATAGAGACAGTAGATCTAGATGGTCTGTCATAATATAATAGAGACAGTAGATCTAGATGGTCTGTCATAATATAATAGAGACAGTAGTTCTAGCTGGTCTGTCATAATATAATAGAGACAGTAGATCTAGCTGGTCTGTCATAATACAATAGAGACAGTATATCTAGCTGGTCTGTCAACATATAATAGATACAGTAGATCTAGCTGGTCTGTCAAAATATAACAGAGACAGTAGTTCTAGCTGGTCTGTCATAATATAATAGAGACAGTAGATCTAGCTGGTCTGTCATAATATAATAGAGACAGTAGATCTAGCTGGTCTGTCATAATATAATAGAGACAGTAGATCTAGCTAGTCTGTCATAATATAATAGAGACAGTAGATCTAGCTAGTCTGTCATAATATAATAGAGACAGTAGATCTAGCTGGTCTGTCAAAATATAATAGAGACAGTAGATCAAGCAGGTCTGTCAAAATATAATAGAGACAGTAGATCAAGCAGGTCTGTCAAAATATAACAGAGACAGTAGATCTAGCTGGTCTGTCATAATATAACAGAGACAGTAGATCAAGCTGGTCTGTCATAATATAATAGCGACAGTAGATCTAGCTGGTCTGTCATAATATAATAGAGACAGTAGATCAAGCTGGTCTGTCATAATATAATAGAGACAGTAGATCCAGCTGGTCTGTCATAATACAATAGAGAAAGTATATCTAGCTCGTCTATCAAAATATAACAGAGACAGTAGTTCTAGCTGGTCTGTCATAATATAATAGAGACAGTAGATCTAGCTGGTCTGTCATAATATAATAGAGACAGTAGATCAAGCAGGTCTGTCAAAATATAACAGAGACAGTAGATCTAGCTGGTCTGTCATAATATAATAGAGAGAGTAGATCTAGCTGATCTGTCATAATACAATAGAGACAGTAGATCTTGCTGGTCTGGCATATTATAATATAGACAGTAGATCTAGCTGGTCTGTCATAATACAATAGAGACAGTAGATCAAGCTGGTCTGTCAAAATATAACAGAGACAGTAGATCTAGCTGGTCTGTCATAATATAATAGAGACAGTAGATCTAGCTGGTCTGTCAAAATATTATAGAGACAGTAGATCTAGCTGGTCTGTCATAATACAATAGAGACAGTAGATCTTGCTGGTCTGGCATATTATAATATAGACAGTAGATCTAGCTGGTCTGTCATAATATAATAGAGACAGTAGATATAGCTGGTCTGTCATAATATAATAGAGACAGTAGATCAAGCTGGTCTGTCAAAATATAACAGAGACAGTAGTTCTAGCTGGTCTGTCATAATATAATAGAGACAGTAGATCTTGCTGGTCTGTCAAAATACAATAGAGACAGTATATCTAGCTGGTCTGTCAAAATATAATAGAGACAGTAGATCTAGCTGGTCTTTCATAATATAATAGAGACAGTAGATCCAGCTGGTCTGTCATAATATAGAGACAGTAGATCTAGCTGGTCTTTCATAATATAATAGCGACAGTAGATCTAGCTGGTCTGTCAAAATATAACAGAGACAGTAGATCTAGCTGGTCTGTCATAATATAATAGAGACAGTAGATCTAGCTGGTCTGTCATAATATAGAGACAGTAGATCAAGCAGGTCTGTCAAAATATAACAGAGACAGTAGATCTAGCTGGTCTGTCATAATATAATAGAGACAGTAGATCTAGCTGGTCTGTGATAATATAATAGAGACAGTAGATCTAGTTGGTCTGTCATAATATAATAGAGACAGTAGATCTAGCTGGTATGTCATACAATAGAGACAGTAGATCAAGCTGGTCTGTCATAATATAATAGAGACAGTAGATCTAGCTGGTCTGTCATATTACAATAGAGACAGTAGATCTAGCTGGTCTGTCATAATATAATAGAGAGTAGATCTAGCTGATCTGTCATAATACAATAGAAACAGTAGATCTAGCTGGTCTGTCATAATATAATAGAGAGAGAAAATCTAGCTGATCTGTCATAATACAATAGAAACAGTAGATCTAGCTGGTCTGTCAAAATATAATAGAGACAGTAGATCTAGCTGGTCTGTCATAATATAATAGAGACAGTAGATCTAGCTGGTCTGTCATAATATAATAGAGACAGTAGATCTAGCTGGTCTGTCATAATACAATAGAGACAGTAGATCTAGCTGGTCTGTCATATTATAATATGGGCAGTAGATCTAGCTGGTCTGTCATAATATAATAGAGACAGTAGATCTAGCTGGTCTGTCATAATATAATAGAGGCAGTCGATCTAGCTGGTCTGTCATAGTATAATAGAGACAGTAGATCTAGCTGGTCTGTCATACTACAATCGAGACATTAGATCTAGCTTGCTTGTCATAACATAGAGATAGTAGATCTAGCTGGTCTGTCATAATATAATAGAGGCAGTCGATCTAGCTGGTCTGTCATAGTATAATAGAGACAGTAGATCTAGATGGTCTGTCATAATATAATAGAGACAGTAGATCTAGCTGGTCTGTCATAATACAATAGAGACAGTATATCTAGCTGGTCTGTCAAAATATAATAGATACAGTAGATCTAGCTGGTCTGTCAAAATATAACAGAGACAGTAGTTCTAGCTGGTCTGTCATAATATAATAGAGACAGTAGATCTAGCTGGTCTGTCATAATATAATAGAGACAGTAGATCTAGCTGGTCTGTCATAATATAATAGAGACAGTATATCTAGCTGGTCTGTCATAATATAATAGAGACAGTAGATCTAGCTGGTCTGTCATAATACAATAGAGACAGTAGATCTAGCTGGTCTGTCATATTATAATATAGACAGTAGATCTAGCTGGTCTGTCATAATATAATAGAGACAGTAGATCTAGCTGGTCTGTCATAATATAATAGAGACAGTAGATCTAGCTGGTCTGTCAAAATATAACAGAGACAGTAGATCTAGCTGGTCTGTCATAATATAACAGAGACAGTAGATCAAGCTGGTCTGTCATAATATAATAGCGACAGTAGATCTAGCTGGTCTGTCATAATATAATAGAGACAGTAGATCTAGCTGGTCTGTCATATTATAATATAGACAGTAGATCTAGCTGGTCTGTCATAATACAATAGAGACAGTAGATCTTGCTGGTCTGGCATATTATAATAGAGACAGTAGATCTAGCTGGTCTGTCATAATACAATAGAGACAGTATATCTAGCTGGTCTGTCAAAATATAATAGATACAGTAGATCTAGCTGGTCTGTCAAAATATAACAGAGACAGTAGTTCTAGCTGGTCTGTCATAATATAATAGAGACAGTAGATCTAGCTGGTCTGTCATAATATAATAGAGACAGTAGATCTAGCTGGTCTGTCATAATATAATAGAGACAGTATATCTAGCTGGTCTGTCATAATATAATAGAGACAGTAGATCTAGCTGGTCTGTCATAATACAATAGAGACAGTAGATCTAGCTGGTCTGTCATATTATAATATAGACAGTAGATCTAGCTGGTCTGTCATAATATAATAGAGACAGTAGATCTAGCTGGTCTGTCATAATATAATAGAGACAGTAGATCTAGCTGGTCTGTCATAATATAACAGAGACAGTAGATCAAGCTGGTCTGTCATAATATAATAGCGACAGTAGATCTAGCTGGTCTGTCATAATATAATAGAGACAGTAGATCTAGCTGGTCTGTCATATTATAATATAGACAGTAGATCTAGCTGGTCTGTCATAATACAATAGAGACAGTAGATCTTGCTGGTCTGGCATATTATAATATAGACAGTAGATCTAGCTGGTCTGTCATAATACAATAGAGACAGTATATCTAGCTCGTCTGTCAAAATATAACAGAGACAGTAGTTCTAGCTGGTCTGTCATAATATAATAGAGACAGTAGATCTAGCTGGTCTGTCATAATATAATAGGGACAGTAGATCAAGCAGGTCTGTCAAAATATAACAGAGACAGTAGATCTAGCTGGTCTGTCATAATATAATAGAGAGAGTAGATCTAGCTGATCTGTCATAATACAATAGAAACAGTAGATCTAGCTGGTCTGTCAAAATATAATAGAGACAGTAGATCTAGCTGGTCTGTCATAATATAATAGAGACTGTAGATCTAGCTGATCTGTCATAATACAATAGAAACAGTAGATCTAGCTGGTCTGTCAAAATATAATAGAGACAGTAGATCTAGCTGGTCTGTCATTATAATAGAGACAGTAGATCTAGCTGGTCTGTCATAATATAATAGAGACAGTAGATCAAGCTGGTCTGTCATAATATAATAGAGACAGTAGATCTAGCTGGTCTGTCATAATACAATAGAGACAGTATATCTAGCTCGTCTGTCAAAATATAACAGAGACAGTAGTTCTAGCTGGTCTGTCATAATATAATAGAGACAGTAGATCTAGCTGGTCTGTCATAATATAATAGAGACAGTAGATCAAGCAGGTCTGTCAAAATATAACAGAGACAGTAGATCTAGCTGGTCTGTCATAATATAATAGAGAGAGTAGATCTAGCTGATCTGTCATAATACAATAGAAACAGTAGATCTAGCTGGTCTGTCAAAATATAATAGAGACAGTAGATCTAGCTGGTCTGTCATAATATAATAGAGACTGTAGATCTAGCTGGTCTGTCATAATATAGAGACAGTAGATCTAGCTGGTCTTTCATAATATAATAGCGACAGTAGATCTAGCTGGTCTGTCAAAATATAACAGAGACAGTAGATCTAGCTGGTCTGTCATAATATAATAGAGACAGTAGATCTAGCTGGTCTGTCATAATATAGAGACAGTAGATCAAGCAGGTCTGTCAAAATATAACAGAGACAGTAGATCTAGCTGGTCTGTCATAATATAATAGAGACAGTAGATCTAGCTGGTCTGTGATAATATAATAGAGACAGTAGATCTAGTTGGTCTGTCATAATATAATAGAGACAGTAGATCTAGCTGGTATGTCATACAATAGAGACAGTAGATCAAGCTGGTCTGTCATAATATAATAGAGACAGTAGATCTAGCTGGTCTGTCATATTACAATAGAGACAGTAGATCTAGCTGGTCTGTCATAATATAATAGAGAGTAGATCTAGCTGATCTGTCATAATACAATAGAAACAGTAGATCTAGCTGGTCTGTCATAATATAATAGAGAGAGAAAATCTAGCTGATCTGTCATAATACAATAGAAACAGTAGATCTAGCTGGTCTGTCAAAATATAATAGAGACAGTAGATCTAGCTGGTCTGTCATAATATAATAGAGACAGTAGATCTAGCTGGTCTGTCATAATATAATAGAGACAGTAGATCTAGCTGGTCTGTCATAATACAATAGAGACAGTAGATCTAGCTGGTCTGTCATATTATAATATGGGCAGTAGATCTAGCTGGTCTGTCATAATATAATAGAGACAGTAGATCTAGCTGGTCTGTCATAATATAATAGAGGCAGTCGATCTAGCTGGTCTGTCATAGTATAATAGAGACAGTAGATCTAGCTGGTCTGTCATACTACAATCGAGACATTAGATCTAGCTTGCTTGTCATAACATAGACAGTAGATCTAGCTGGTCTGTCATAATATAATAGAGGCAGTCGATCTAGCTGGTCTGTCATAGTATAATAGAGACAGTAGATCTAGATGGTCTGTCATACAATAGAGACAGTAGATCAAGCTGGTCTGTCATAATATAATAGAGACAGTAGATCTAGCTGGTCTGTCATATTACAATAGAGACAGTAGATCTAGCTGGTCTGTCATAATATAATAGAGAGTAGATCTAGCTGATCTGTCATAATACAATAGAAACAGTAGATCTAGCTGGTCTGTCATAATATAATAGAGAGAGAAAATCTAGCTGATCTGTCATAATACAATAGAAACAGTAGATCTAGCTGGTCTGTCAAAATATAATAGAGACAGTAGATCTAGCTGGTCTGTCATAATATAATAGAGACAGTAGATCTAGCTGGTCTGTCATAATATAATAGAGACAGTAGATCTAGCTGGTCTGTCATAATACAATAGAGACAGTAGATCTAGCTGGTCTGTCATATTATAATATGGGCAGTAGATCTAGCTGGTCTGTCATAATATAATAGAGACAGTAGATCTAGCTGGTCTGTCATAATATTATAGAGGCAGTCGATCTAGCTGGTCTGTCATAGTATAATAGAGACAGTAGATCTAGCTGGTCTGTCATACTACAATCGAGACATTAGATCTAGCTTGCTTGTCATAACATAGACAGTAGATCTAGCTGGTCTGTCATAATATAATAGAGGCAGTCGATCTAGCTGGTCTGTCATAGTATAATAGAGACAGTAGATCTAGATGGTCTGTCATAATATAATAGAGACAGTAGTTCTAGCTGGTCTGTCATAATATAATAGAGACAGTAGATCTAGCTGGTCTGTCATAATACAATAGAGACAGTATATCTAGCTGGTCTGTCAAAATATAATAGATACAGTAGATCTAGCTGGTCTGTCAAAATATAACAGAGACAGTAGTTCTAGCTGGTCTGTCATAATATAATAGAGACAGTAGATCTAGCTGGTCTGTCATAATATAATAGAGACAGTATATCTAGCTGGTCTGTCATAATATAATAGAGACAGTAGATCTAGCTGGTCTGTCATAATATAATAGAGACAGTAGATCTAGCTGGTCTGTCATAATACAATAGAGACAGTAGATCTAGCTGGTCTGTCATATTATAATATAGACAGTAGATCTAGCTGGTCTGTCATAATATAATAGAGACAGTAGATCTAGCTGGTCTGTCATAATATAATAGAGACAGTAGATCTAGCTGGTCTGTCAAAATATAACAGAGACAGTAGATCTAGCTGGTCTGTCATAATATAACAGAGACAGTAGATCAAGCTGGTCTGTCATAATATAATAGCGACAGTAGATCTAGCTGGTCTGTCATAATATAATAGAGACAGTAGATCTAGCTGGTCTGTCATATTATAATATAGACAGTAGATCTAGCTGGTCTGTCATAATACAATAGAGACAGTAGATCTTGCTGGTCTGGCATATTATAATATAGACAGTAGATCTAGCTGGTCTGTCATAATACAATAGAGACAGTATATCTAGCTCGTCTGTCAAAATATAACAGAGACAGTAGATCTAGCTGGTCTGTCATAATATAATAGAGAGAGTAGATCTAGCTGATCTGTCATAATACAATAGAAACAGTAGATCTAGCTGGTCTGTCAAAATATAATAGAGACAGTAGATCTAGCTGGTCTGTCATAATATAATAGAGACTGTAGATCTAGCTGATCTGTCATAATACAATAGAAACAGTAGATCTAGCTGGTCTGTCAAAATATAATAGAGACAGTAGATCTAGCTGGTCTGTCAAAATATAATAGAGACAGTAGATCTAGCTGGTCTTTCATAATATAATAGCGACAGTAGATCTAGCTGGTCTGTCAAAATATTATAGAGACAGTAGATCTAGCTGGTCTGTCATAATACAATAGAGACAGTAGATCAAGCTGGTCTGTCAAAATATAACAGAGACAGTAGATCTAGCTGGTCTGTCATAATATAATAGAGACAGTAGATCTAGCTGGTCTGTCATAATACAATAGAGACAGTAGATCTTGCTGGTCTGGCATATTATAATATAGACAGTAGATCTAGCTGGTCTGTCATAATATAATAGAGACAGTAGATCTAGCTGGTCTGTCATAATATAATAGAGACAGTAGATCAAGCTGGTCTGTCAAAATATAACAGAGACAGTAGTTCTAGCTGGTCTGTCATAATATAATAGAGACAGTAGATCTAGCTGGTCTGTCATAATATAGAGACAGTAGATCTAGCTGGTCTTTCATAATATAATAGCGACAGTAGATCTAGCTGGTCTGTCAAAATATAACAGAGACAGTAGTTCTAGCTGGTCTGTCATAATATAATAGAGACAGTAGATCTAGCTGGTCTGTCATAATATAGAGACAGTAGATCTAGCTGGTCTTTCATAATATAATAGCGACAGTAGATCTAGCTGGTCTGTCAAAATATAACAGAGACAGTAGATCTAGCTGGTCTGTCAAAATATAACAGAGACAGTAGATCAAGCTGGTCTGTCATAATATAATAGCGACAGTAGATCTAGCTGGTCTGTCATAATATAATAGAGACAGTAGATCTAGCTGGTCTGTCATATTATAATATAGACAGTAGATCTAGCTGGTCTGTCATAATACAATAGAGACAGTAGATCTTGCTGGTCTGGCATATTATAATATAGACAGTAGATCTAGCTGGTCTGTCATAATATAATAGAGACAGTAGATCAAGCTGGTCTGTCAAAATATAACAGAGACAGTAGTTCTAGCTGGTCTGTCATAATATAATAGAGACAGTAGATCTAGCTGGTCTGTCATAATATTATAGAGACAGTAGATCTAGCTGGTCTGTCATTATAATAGAGACAGTAGATCTAGCTGGTCTGTCATAATATAATAGAGACAGTAGATCTAGCTGGTCTGTCATAATATAATAGAGACAGTATATCTAGCTGGTCTGTCAAAATACAATAGAGACAGTAGATCTAGCTGGTCTGTCAAAATATAACAGAGACAGTAGATCTAGCTGGTCTGTCAAAATATAACAGAGACAGTAGTTCTAGCTGGTCTGTCATAATATAGAGACAGTAGATCTAGCTGGTCTGTCATTATAATAGAGACAGTAGATCTAGCTGGTCTGTCATAATATAATAGAGACAGTAGATCTAGCTGGTCTGTCATAATATAATAGAGACAGTAGATCTAGCTGGTCTGTCATAATACAATAGAGACAGTAGATCTAGCTGGTCTGTCATATTATAATATGGGCAGTAGATCTAGCTGGTCTGTCATAATATAATAGAGACAGTAGATCTAGCTGGTCTGTCATAATATAATAGAGGCAGTCGATCTAGCTGGTCTGTCATAGTATAATAGAGACAGTAGATCTAGCTGGTCTGTCATACTACAATCGAGACATTAGATCTAGCTTGCTTGTCATAACATAGACAGTAGATCTAGCTGGTCTGTCATAATATAATAGAGGCAGTCGATCTAGCTGGTCTGTCATAGTATAATAGAGACAGTAGATCTAGATGGTCTGTCATAATATAATAGAGACAGTAGTTCTAGCTGGTCTGTCATAATATAATAGAGACAGTAGATCTAGCTGGTCTGTCATAATACAATAGAGACAGTATATCTAGCTGGTCTGTCAAAATATAATAGATACAGTAGATCTAGCTGGTCTGTCAAAATATAACAGAGACAGTAGTTCTAGCTGGTCTGTCATAATATAATAGAGACAGTAGATCTAGCTGGTCTGTCATAATATAATAGAGACAGTATATCTAGCTGGTCTGTCATAATATAATAGAGACAGTAGATCTAGCTGGTCTGTCATAATATAATAGAGACAGTAGATCTAGCTGGTCTGTCATAATACAATAGAGACAGTAGATCTAGCTGGTCTGTCATATTATAATATAGACAGTAGATCTAGCTGGTCTGTCATAATATAATAGAGACAGTAGATCTAGCTGGTCTGTCATAATATAATAGAGACAGTAGATCTAGCTGGTCTGTCAAAATATAACAGAGACAGTAGATCTAGCTGGTCTGTCATAATATAACAGAGACAGTAGATCAAGCTGGTCTGTCATAATATAATAGCGACAGTAGATCAAGCTGGTCTGTCATAATATAATAGAGACAGTAGATCTAGCTGGTCTGTCATATTATAATATAGACAGTAGATCTAGCTGGTCTGTCATAATACAATAGAGACAGTAGATCTTGCTGGTCTGGCATATTATAATATAGACAGTAGATCTAGCTGGTCTGTCATAATACAATAGAGACAGTATATCTAGCTCGTCTGTCAAAATATAACAGAGACAGTAGATCTAGCTGGTCTGTCATAATATAATAGAGAGAGTAGATCTAGCTGATCTGTCATAATACAATAGAAACAGTAGATCTAGCTGGTCTGTCAAAATATAATAGAGACAGTAGATCTAGCTGGTCTGTCATAATATAATAGAGACTGTAGATCTAGCTGATCTGTCATAATACAATAGAAACAGTAGATCTAGCTGGTCTGTCAAAATATAATAGAGACAGTAGATCTAGCTGGTCTGTCAAAATATAATAGAGACAGTAGATCTAGCTGGTCTTTCATAATATAATAGCGACAGTAGATCTAGCTGGTCTGTCAAAATATTATAGAGACAGTAGATCTAGCTGGTCTGTCATAATACAATAGAGACAGTAGATCAAGCTGGTCTGTCAAAATATAACAGAGACAGTAGATCTAGCTGGTCTGTCATAATATAATAGAGACAGTAGATCTAGCTGGTCTGTCATAATACAATAGAGACAGTAGATCTTGCTGGTCTGGCATATTATAATATAGACAGTAGATCTAGCTGGTCTGTCATAATATAATAGAGACAGTAGATCTAGCTGGTCTGTCATAATATAATAGAGACAGTAGATCAAGCTGGTCTGTCAAAATATAACAGAGACAGTAGTTCTAGCTGGTCTGTCATAATATAATAGAGACAGTAGATCTAGCTGGTCTGTCATAATATAGAGACAGTAGATCTAGCTGGTCTTTCATAATATAATAGCGACAGTAGATCTAGCTGGTCTGTCAAAATATAACAGAGACAGTAGTTCTAGCTGGTCTGTCATAATATAATAGAGACAGTAGATCTAGCTGGTCTGTCATAATATAGAGACAGTAGATCTAGCTGGTCTTTCATAATATAATAGCGACAGTAGATCTAGCTGGTCTGTCAAAATATAACAGAGACAGTAGATCTAGCTGGTCTGTCAAAATATAACAGAGACAGTAGATCAAGCTGGTCTGTCATAATATAATAGCGACAGTAGATCTAGCTGGTCTGTCATAATATAATAGAGACAGTAGATCTAGCTGGTCTGTCATATTATAATATAGACAGTAGATCTAGCTGGTCTGTCATAATACAATAGAGACAGTAGTTCTAGCTGGTCTGTCATAATATAATAGAGACAGTAGATCTAGCTGGTCTGTCATAATATAGAGACAGTAGATCTAGCTGGTCTTTCATAATATAATAGCGACAGTAGATCTAGCTGGTCTGTCAAAATATAACAGAGACAGTAGTTCTAGCTGGTCTGTCATAATATAATAGAGACAGTAGATCTAGCTGGTCTGTCATAATATAGAGACAGTAGATCTAGCTGGTCTTTCATAATATAATAGCGACAGTAGATCTAGCTGGTCTGTCAAAATATAACAGAGACAGTAGATCTAGCTGGTCTGTCAAAATATAACAGAGACAGTAGATCAAGCTGGTCTGTCATAATATAATAGCGACAGTAGATCTAGCTGGTCTGTCATAATATAATAGAGACAGTAGATCTAGCTGGTCTGTCATATTATAATATAGACAGTAGATCTAGCTGGTCTGTCATAATACAATAGAGACAGTAGATCTTGCTGGTCTGGCATATTATAATATAGACAGTAGATCTAGCTGGTCTGTCATAATATAATAGAGACAGTAGATCAAGCTGGTCTGTCAAAATATAACAGAGACAGTAGTTCTAGCTGGTCTGTCATAATATAATAGAGACAGTAGATCTAGCTGGTCTGTCATAATATTATAGAGACAGTAGATCTAGCTGGTCTGTCATTATAATAGAGACAGTAGATCTAGCTGGTCTGTCATAATATAATAGAGACAGTAGATCTAGCTGGTCTGTCATAATATAATAGAGACAGTATATCTAGCTGGTCTGTCAAAATACAATAGAGACAGTAGATCTAGCTGGTCTGTCAAAATATAACAGAGACAGTAGATCTAGCTGGTCTGTCAAAATATAACAGAGACAGTAGTTCTAGCTGGTCTGTCATAATATAATAGAGACAGTAGATCTAGCTGGTCTTTCATAATATAATAGAGACAGTAGATCTAGCTGGTCTGTCATAATACAATAGAGACAGTATATCTAGCTCGTCTTTCAAAATATAACAGAGACAGTAGTTCTAGCTGGTCTGTCATAATATAATAGATACAGTAGATCTAGCTGGTCTGTCATATTATAATATAGACAGTAGATCTAGCTGGTCTGTCATAATATAATAGAGACAGTAGATCTAGCTGGTCTGTCATAATATAATAGAGACAGTAGATCTAGCTGGTCTGTCAAAATATAATAGAGACAGTAGATCAAGCAGGTCTGTCAAAATATAATAGAGACAGTAGATCAAGCAGGTCTGTCAAAATATAACAGAGACAGTAGATCTAGCTGGTCTGTCATAATATAACAGAGACAGTAGATCAAGCTGGTCTGTCATAATATAATAGCGACAGTAGATCTAGCTGGTCTGTCATAATATAATAGAGACAGTAGATCTAGCTGGTCTGTCATATTATAATATAGACAGTAGATCTAGCTGGTCTGTCATAATACAATATTGACAGTAGATCTTGCTGGTCTGGCATATTATAATATAGACAGTAGATCTAGCTGGTCTGTCATAATATAATAGAGACAGTAGATCAAGCTGGTCTGTCAAAATATAACAGAGACAGTAGTTCTAGCTGGTCTGTCATAATATAATAGAGACAGTAGATCTAGCTGGTCTGTCATAATATTATAGAGACAGTAGATCTAGCTGGTCTGTCATTATAATAGAGACAGTAGATCTAGCTGGTCTGTCATAATATAATAGAGACAGTAGATCAAGCTGGTCTGTCATAATATAATAGAGACAGTATATCTAGCTGGTCTGTCAAAATACAATAGAGACAGTAGATCTAGCTGGTCTGTCAAAATATAACAGAGACAGTAGATCTAGCTGGTCTGTCAAAATATAACAGAGACAGTAGTTCTAGCTGGTCTGTCATAATATAATAGAGACAGTAGATCTAGCTGGTCTTTCATAATATAATAGAAACAGTAGATCTAGCTGGTCTGTCATAATACAATAGAGACAGTAGATCAAGCAGGTCTGTCAAAATATAACAGAGACAGTAGATCTAGCTGGTCTGTCATAATATAATAGAGAGAGTAGATCTAGCTGATCTGTCATAATACAATAGAAACAGTAGATCTAGCTGGTCTGTCAAAATATAATAGAGACAGTAGATCTAGCTGGTCTGTCATAATATAATAGAGACTGTAGATCTAGCTGGTCTGTCATAATATAGAGACAGTAGATCTAGCTGGTCTTTCATAATATAATAGCGACAGTAGATCTAGCTGGTCTGTCAAAATATTATAGAGACAGTAGATCTAGCTGGTCTGTCATAATACAATAGAGACAGTAGATCAAGCTGGTCTGTCAAAATATAACAGAGACAGTAGATCTAGCTGGTCTGTCATAATATAATAGAGACAGTAGATCTAGCTGGTCTGTCATAATACAATAGAGACAGTAGATCTTGCTGGTCTGGCATATTATAATATAGACAGTAGATCTAGCTGGTCTGTCATAATATAATAGAGACAGTAGATATAGCTGGTCTGTCATAATATAATAGAGACAGTAGATCAAGCTGGTCTGTCAAAATATAACAGAGACAGTAGTTCTAGCTGGTCTGTCATAATATAATAGAGACAGTAGATCTAGCTGGTCTGTCAAAATACAATAGAGACAGTATATCTAGCTGGTCTGTCAAAATATAATAGAGACAGTAGATCTAGCTGGTCTTTCATAATATAATAGAGACAGTAGATCCAGCTGGTCTGTCATAATATAGAGACAGTAGATCTAGCTGGTCTTTCATAATATAATAGCGACAGTAGATCTAGCTGGTCTGTCAAAATATAACAGAGACAGTAGATCTAGCTGGTCTGTCATAATATAATAGAGACAGTAGATCTAGCTGGTCTGTCATAATATAGAGACAGTAGATCAAGCAGGTCTGTCAAAATATAACAGAGACAGTAGATCTAGCTGGTCTGTCATAATATAATAGAGACAGTAGATCTAGCTGGTCTGTCATAATATAATAGAGACAGTAGATCTAGCTGGTATGTCATACAATAGAGACAGTAGATCAAGCTGGTCTGTCATAATATAATAGAGACAGTAGATCTAGCTGGTCTGTCATAATATAATAGAGAGTAGATCTAGCTGATCTGTCATAATACAATAGAAACAGTAGATCTAGCTGGTCTGTCATAATATAATAGAGAGAGAAAATCTAGCTGATCTGTCATAATACAATAGAGACAGTAGATCTAGCTGGTCTGTCATATTATAATATGGGCAGTAGATCTAGCTGGTCTGTCATAATATAATAGAGACAGTAGATCTAGCTGGTCTGTCATAATATTATAGAGGCAGTCGATCTAGCTGGTCTGTCATAGTATAATAGAGACAGTAGATCTAGCTGGTCTGTCATACTACAATCGAGACATTAGATCTAGCTTGCTTGTCATAACATAGAGACAGTAGATCTAGCTGGTCTGTCATAATATAATAGAGGCAGTCGATCTAGCTGGTCTGTCATAGTATAATAGAGACAGTAGATCTAGATGGTCTGTCATAATATAATAGAGACAGTAGATCTAGCTGGTCTGTCATAATACAATAGAGACAGTATATCTAGCTGGTCTGTCAAAATATAATAGATACAGTAGATCTAGCTGGTCTGTCAAAATATAACAGAGACAGTAGTTCTAGCTGGTCTGTCATAATATAATAGAGACAGTAGATCTAGCTGGTCTGTCATAATTGAATAGAGACAGTAGATCTAGCTGGTCTGTCATAATATAATAGAGACAGTATATCTAGCTGGTCTGTCATAATATAATAGAGACAGTAGATCTAGCTGGTCTGTCATAATACAATAGAGACAGTAGATCTAGCTGGTCTGTCATATTATAATATAGACAGTAGATCTAGCTGGTCTGTCATAATATAATAGAGACAGTAGATCTAGCTGGTCTGTCATAATATAATAGAGACAGTAGATCTAGCTGGTCTGTCAAAATATAACAGAGACAGTAGATCTAGCTGGTCTGTCATAATATAACAGAGACAGTAGATCAAGCTGGTCTGTCATAATATAATAGCGACAGTAGATCTAGCTGGTCTGTCATAATATAATAGAGACAGTAGATCTAGCTGGTCTGTCATATTATAATATAGACAGTAGATCTAGATGGTCTGTCATAATACAATAGAGACAGTAGATCTAGCTGGTCTGTCAAAATATAATAGAGACAGTAGATCTAGCTGGTCTGTCATAATATAATAGAGACTGTAGATCTAGCTGGTCTGTCATAATATAGAGACAGTAGATCTAGCTGGTCTTTCATAATATAATAGCGACAGTAGATCTAGCTGGTCTGTCAAAATATTATAGAGACAGTAGATCTAGCTGGTCTGTCATAATACAATAGAGACAGTAGATCAAGCTGGTCTGTCAAAATATAACAGAGACAGTAGATCTAGCTGGTCTGTCATAATATAATAGAGACAGTAGATCTAGCTGGTCTGTCATAATACAATAGAGACAGTAGATCTTGCTGGTCTGGCATATTATAATATAGACAGTAGATCTAGCTGGTCTGTCATAATATAATAGAGACAGTAGATATAGCTGGTCTGTCATAATATAATAGAGACAGTAGATCAAGCTGGTCTGTCAAAATATAACAGAGACAGTAGTTCTAGCTGGTCTGTCATAATATAATAGAGACAGTAGATCTAGCTGGTCTGTCAAAATACAATAGAGACAGTATATCTAGCTGGTCTGTCAAAATATAATAGAGACAGTAGATCTAGCTGGTCTTTCATAATATAATAGAGACAGTAGATCCAGCTGGTCTGTCATAATATAGAGACAGTAGATCTAGCTGGTCTTTCATAATATAATAGCGACAGTAGATCTAGCTGGTCTGTCAAAATATAACAGAGACAGTAGATCTAGCTGGTCTGTCATAATATAATAGAGACAGTAGATCTAGCTGGTCTGTCATAATATAGAGACAGTAGATCAAGCAGGTCTGTCAAAATATAACAGAGACAGTAGATCTAGCTGGTCTGTCATAATATAATAGAGACAGTAGATCTAGCTGGTCTGTCATAATATAATAGAGACAGTAGATCTAGCTGGTATGTCATACAATAGAGACAGTAGATCAAGCTGGTCTGTCATAATATAATAGAGACAGTAGATCTAGCTGGTCTGTCATAATATAATAGAGAGTAGATCTAGCTGATCTGTCATAATACAATAGAAACAGTAGATCTAGCTGGTCTGTCATAATATAATAGAGAGAGAAAATCTAGCTGATCTGTCATAATACAATAGAGACAGTAGATCTAGCTGGTCTGTCATATTATAATATGGGCAGTAGATCTAGCTGGTCTGTCATAATATAATAGAGAGAGTAGATCTAGCTGATCTGTCATAATACAATAGAAACAGTAGATCTAGCTGGTCTGTCAAAATATAATAGAGACAGTAGATCTAGCTGGTCTGTCATAATATAATAGAGACTGTAGATCTAGCTGGTCTGTCATAATATAGAGACAGTAGATCTAGCTGGTCTTTCATAATATAATAGCGACAGTAGATCTAGCTGGTCTGTCAAAATATTATAGAGACAGTAGATCTAGCTGGTCTGTCATAATACAATAGAGACAGTAGATCAAGCTGGTCTGTCAAAATATAACAGAGACAGTAGATCTAGCTGGTCTGTCATAATATAATAGAGACAGTAGATCTAGCTGGTCTGTCATAATACAATAGAGACAGTAGATCTTGCTGGTCTGGCATATTATAATATAGACAGTAGATCTAGCTGGTCTGTCATAATATAATAGAGACAGTAGATATAGCTGGTCTGTCATAATATAATAGAGACAGTAGATCAAGCTGGTCTGTCAAAATATAACAGAGACAGTAGTTCTAGCTGGTCTGTCATAATATAATAGAGACAGTAGATCTAGCTGGTCTGTCAAAATACAATAGAGACAGTATATCTAGCTGGTCTGTCAAAATATAATAGAGACAGTAGATCTAGCTGGTCTTTCATAATATAATAGAGACAGTAGATCCAGCTGGTCTGTCATAATATAGAGACAGTAGATCTAGCTGGTCTTTCATAATATAATAGCGACAGTAGATCTAGCTGGTCTGTCAAAATATAACAGAGACAGTAGATCTAGCTGGTCTGTCATAATATAATAGAGACAGTAGATCTAGCTGGTCTGTCATAATATAGAGACAGTAGATCAAGCAGGTCTGTCAAAATATAACAGAGACAGTAGATCTAGCTGGTCTGTCATAATATAATAGAGACAGTAGATCTAGCTGGTCTGTCATAATATAATAGAGACAGTAGATCTAGCTGGTATGTCATACAATAGAGACAGTAGATCAAGCTGGTCTGTCATAATATAATAGAGACAGTAGATCTAGCTGGTCTGTCATAATATAATAGAGAGTAGATCTAGCTGATCTGTCATAATACAATAGAAACAGTAGATCTAGCTGGTCTGTCATAATATAATAGAGAGAGAAAATCTAGCTGATCTGTCATAATACAATAGAGACAGTAGATCTAGCTGGTCTGTCATATTATAATATGGGCAGTAGATCTAGCTGGTCTGTCATAATATAATAGAGACAGTAGATCTAGCTGGTCTGTCATAATATTATAGAGGCAGTCGATCTAGCTGGTCTGTCATAGTATAATAGAGACAGTAGATCTAGCTGGTCTGTCATACTACAATCGAGACATTAGATCTAGCTTGCTTGTCATAACATAGAGACAGTAGATCTAGCTGGTCTGTCATAATATAATAGAGGCAGTCGATCTAGCTGGTCTGTCATAGTATAATAGAGACAGTAGATCTAGATGGTCTGTCATAATATAATAGAGACAGTAGATCTAGCTGGTCTGTCATAATACAATAGAGACAGTATATCTAGCTGGTCTGTCAAAATATAATAGATACAGTAGATCTAGCTGGTCTGTCAAAATATAACAGAGACAGTAGTTCTAGCTGGTCTGTCATAATATAATAGAGACAGTAGATCTAGCTGGTCTGTCATAATTGAATAGAGACAGTAGATCTAGCTGGTCTGTCATAATATAATAGAGACAGTATATCTAGCTGGTCTGTCATAATATAATAGAGACAGTAGATCTAGCTGGTCTGTCATAATACAATAGAGACAGTAGATCTAGCTGGTCTGTCATATTATAATATAGACAGTAGATCTAGCTGGTCTGTCATAATATAATAGAGACAGTAGATCTAGCTGGTCTGTCATAATATAATAGAGACAGTAGATCTAGCTGGTCTGTCAAAATATAACAGAGACAGTAGATCTAGCTGGTCTGTCATAATATAACAGAGACAGTAGATCAAGCTGGTCTGTCATAATATAATAGAGACAGTAGATCTAGCTGGTCTGTCATAATATAATAGAGACAGTAGATCTAGCTGGTCTGTCATATTATAATATAGACAGTAGATCTAGCTGGTCTGTCATAATACAATAGAGACAGTAGATCTAGCTGGTCTGTCAAAATATAATAGAGACAGTAGATCTAGCTGGTCTGTCATAATATAATAGAGACTGTAGATCTAGCTGGTCTGTCATAATATAGAGACAGTAGATCTAGCTGGTCTTTCATAATATAATAGCGACAGTAGATCTAGCTGGTCTGTCAAAATATTATAGAGACAGTAGATCTAGCTGGTCTGTCATAATACAATAGAGACAGTAGATCAAGCTGGTCTGTCAAAATATAACAGAGACAGTAGATCTAGCTGGTCTGTCATAATATAATAGAGACAGTAGATCTAGCTGGTCTGTCATAATATAATAGAGACAGTAGATCTAGCTGGTCTGTCATAATATAATATAGACAGTAGATCTAGCTGGTCTGTCATAATATAATAGAGACAGTAGATATAGCTGGTCTGTCATAATATAATAGAGACAGTAGATCAAGCTGGTCTGTCAAAATATAACAGAGACAGTAGTTCTAGCTGGTCTGTCATAATATAATAGAGACAGTAGATCTAGCTGGTCTGTCAAAATACAATAGAGACAGTATATCTAGCTGGTCTGTCAAAATATAATAGAGACAGTAGATCTAGCTGGTCTTTCATAATATAATAGAGACAGTAGATCCAGCTGGTCTGTCATAATATAGAGACAGTAGATCTAGCTGGTCTTTCATAATATAATAGCGACAGTAGATCTAGCTGGTCTGTCAAAATATAACAGAGACAGTAGATCTAGCTGGTCTGTCATAATATAATAGAGACAGTAGATCTAGCTGGTCTGTCATAATATAGAGACAGTAGATCAAGCAGGTCTGTCAAAATATAACAGAGACAGTAGATCTAGCTGGTCTGTCATAATATAATAGAGACAGTAGATCTAGCTGGTCTGTCATAATATAATAGAGACAGTAGATCTAGCTGGTATGTCATACAATAGAGACAGTAGATCAAGCTGGTCTGTCATAATATAATAGAGACAGTAGATCTAGCTGGTCTGTCATAATATAATAGAGAGTAGATCTAGCTGATCTGTCATAATACAATAGAAACAGTAGATCTAGCTGGTCTGTCATAATATAATAGAGAGAGAAAATCTAGCTGATCTGTCATAATACAATAGAGACAGTAGATCTAGCTGGTCTGTCATATTATAATATGGGCAGTAGATCTAGCTGGTCTGTCATAATATAATAGAGACAGTAGATCTAGCTGGTCTGTCATAATATTATAGAGGCAGTCGATCTAGCTGGTCTGTCATAATATAATAGAGACAGTAGATCTAGCTGGTCTGTCATACTACAATAGAGACATTAGATCTAGCTGGTCTTGTCATAACATAGAGACAGTAGATCTAGCTGGTCTGTCATAATATAATAGAGGCAGTAGATCTAGCTGGTCTGTCATAATATAATAGAGACAGTAGATCTAGATGGTCTGTCATAATATAATAGAGACAGTAGATCTAGCTGGTCTGTCATAATACAATAGAGACAGTATATCTAGCTGGTCTGTCAAAATATAATAGATACAGTAGATCTAGCTGGTCTGTCAAAATATAACAGAGACAGTAGTTCTAGCTGGTCTGTCATAATATAATAGAGACAGTAGATCTAGCTGGTCTGTCATAATATGAATAGAGACAGTAGATCTAGCTGGTCTGTCATAATATAATAGAGACAGTATATCTAGCTGGTCTGTCATAATATAATAGAGACAGTAGATCTAGCTGGTCTGTCATAATACAATAGAGACAGTAGATCTAGCTGGTCTGTCATATTATAATATAGACAGTAGATCTAGCTGGTCTGTCATAATATAATAGAGACAGTAGATCTAGCTGGTCTGTCATAATATAATAGAGACAGTAGATCTAGCTGGTCTGTCAAAATATAACAGAGACAGTAGATCTAGCTGGTCTGTCATAATATAACAGAGACAGTAGATCAAGCTGGTCTGTCATAATATAATAGCGACAGTAGATCTAGCTGGTCTGTCATAATATAATAGAGACAGTAGATCTAGCTGGTCTGTCATATTATAATATAGACAGTAGATCTAGATGGTCTGTCATAATACAATAGAGACAGTAGATCTTGCTGGTCTGGCATATTATAATATAGACAGTAGATCTAGCTGGTCTGTCATAATACAATAGAGACAGTATATCTAGCTCGTCTGTCAAAATATAACAGAGACAGTAGTTCTAGCTGGTCTGTCATAATATAATAGAGACAGTAGATCTAGCTGGTCTGTCATAATATAATAGAGACAGTAGATCAAGCAGGTCTGTCAAAATATAACAGAGACAGTAGATCTAGCTGGTCTGTCATAATATAATAGAGAGAGTAGATCTAGCTGATCTGTCATAATACAATAGAAACAGTAGATCTAGCTGGTCTGTCAAAATATAATAGAGACAGTAGATCTAGCTGGTCTGTCATAATATAATAGAGACTGTAGATCTAGCTGATCTGTCATAATACAATAGAAACAGTAGATCTAGCTGGTCTGTCAAAATATAATAGAGACAGTAGATCTAGCTGGTCTGTCAAAATATAATAGAGACAGTAGATCTAGCTGGTCTTTCATAATATAATAGCGACAGTAGATCTAGCTGGTCTGTCAAAATATTATAGAGACAGTAGATCTAGCTTGTCTGTCATAATACAATAGAGACAGTAGATCAAGCTGGTCTGTCAAAATATAACAGAGACAGTAGATCTAGCTGGTCTGTCATAATATAATAGAGACAGTAGATCTAGCTGGTCTGTCATAATACAATAGAGACAGTAGATCTTGCTGGTCTGTCATATTATAATATAGACAGTAGATCTAGCTGGTCTGTCATAATATAATAGAGACAGTAGATCTAGCTGGTCTGTCATAATATAATAGAGACAGTAGATCAAGCTGGTCTGTCAAAATATAACAGAGACAGTAGTTCTAGCTGGTCTGTCATAATATAATAGAGACAGTAGATCAAGCTGGTCTGTCAAAATATAACAGAGACAGTAGTTCTAGCTGGTCTGTCATAATATAATAGAGACAGTAGATCTTGCTGGTCTGTCAAAATACAATAGAGACAGTATATCTAGCTGGTCTTTCATAATATAATAGAGACAGTAGATCTAGCTGGTCTGTCATAATATAGAGACAGTAGATCTAGCTGGTCTTTCATAATATAATAGCGACAGTAGATCTAGCTGGTCTGTCAAAATATAACAGAGACAGTAGATCTAGCTGGTCTGTCATAATATAGAGACAGTAGATCAAGCAGGTCTGTCAAAATATAACAGAGACAGTAGATCTAGCTGGTCTGTCATAATATAATAGAGACAGTAGATCTAGCTGGTCTGTCATAATATAATAGAGACAGTAGATCTAGCTGGTCTGTCATAATACAATAGAGACAGTAGATCTTGCTGGTCTGGCATATTATAATATAGACAGTAGATCTAGCTGGTCTGTCATAATATAATAGAGACAGTAGATCTAGCTGGTCTGTCATAGTATAATAGAGACAGTAGATCTAGATGGTCTGTCATAATATAATAGAGACAGTAGATCTAGCTGGTCTGTCATAATATTATAGAGACAGTAGATCTAGCTGGTCTGTCATTATAATAGAGACAGTAGATCTAGCTGGTCTGTCATAATATAATAGAGACAGTAGATCTAGCTGGTCTGTCATAATATAATAGAGACAGTATATCTAGCTGGTCTGTCAAAATACAATAGAGACAGTAGATCTAGCTGGTCTGTCAAAATATAACAGAGACAGTAGATCTAGCTGGTCTGTCAAAATATAACAGAGACAGTAGTTCTAGCTGGTCTGTCATAATATAATAGAGACAGTAGATCTAGCTGGTCTTTCATAATATAATAGAGACAGTATATCTAGCTGGTCTGTCAAAATACAATAGAGACAGTAGATCTAGCTGGTCTGTCAAAATATAACAGAGACAGTAGATCTAGCTGGTCTGTCAAAATATAACAGAGACAGTAGTTCTAGCTGGTCTGTCATAATATAATAGAGACAGTAGATCTAGCTGGTCTTTCATAATATAATAGAGACAGTAGATCTAGCTGGTCTGTCATAATACAATAGAGACAGTATATCTAGCTCGTCTGTCAAAATATAACAGAGACAGTAGTTCTAGCTGGTCTGTCATAATATAATAGAGACAGTAGATCTAGCTGGTCTGTCATAATATAATAGAGACAGTAGATCAAGCAGGTCTGTCAAAATATAACAGAGACAGTAGATCTAGCTGGTCTGTCATAATATAATAGAGACAGTAGATCTAGCTGTTCTGTCATAATATAATAGAAACAGTAGATCTAGCTGGTCTGTCAAAATATAATAGAGACAGTAGATCTAGCTGGTCTCTCAAAAAATAATAGAGACGGTATCTAGCTGGTCTGTCAGAATACAATAGAGACAGTTGATCTAGCTGGTCTGTCATAATATAATAGAGACAGTAGATCTAAATGGTCTGTCAAAATATAATAGAGACAGTAGATCTAGCTGGTCTCTCAAAACATAATAGAGACGGTATCTAGCTGGTCTGTCAAAATATAATAGAGACAGTAGATCTAGCTGGTCTGTCATATATAATAGAGACAGTAGATCAAGCTGGTCTGTCATAATATAACAGAGACAGTAGATCTAGCTGGTCTGTCATAATATAATAGAGACAGTAGATCTAGCTGGTCTGTCATAATATAATAGAGACAGTAGATCTAGCTGGTCTGTCATAATATAATAGAGACAGTAGATCTAGCTGGTATGTCATAATACAATAGAGACAGTAGATCTAGCTGGTCTGTCATAATACAATAGAGACAGTAGATCTAGCTGGTCTGTCATAATACAATAGAGACAGTAGATCTAGCTGGTCTGTCATAATATAATAGAGACAGTAGATCTAGCTGGTCTGTCATAATACAATAGAGACAGTAGATCTAGCTGGTCTGTCATAATATAATAGAGACAAAGATCTAGCTGGTCTGTCATAATACAATAGAGACAGTAGATCTAGCTGGTCTGTCATAATATAATAGAGACAGTAGATCTAGCTGGTCTGTCATAATATAATAGAGACAGTAGATCTAGCTGGTCTGTCATAATATAATAGAGACAGTAGATCTAGCTGGTCTGTCATAATACAATAGAGACAGTAGATCTAGCTGGTCTGTCATATTATAATAGAGGCAGTAGATCTAGCTGGTCTGTCATAATATAATAGAGACAGTAGATCTAGCTGGTCTGTCATAATATAATAGAGGCAGTAGATCTAGCTGGTCTGTCATAATACAATCGAGACAGTAGATCTAGCTTGCTTGTCATAACATAGAGACAGTAGATCTAGCTTGTCTGTCATAATATAATACAGGCAGTAGATCAAGCTGGTCTGTCATAGTATAATAGAGACAGTAGATCTAGCTGGTCTGTCATAATATAATAGAGACAGTAGATCTAGCTGGTCTGTCATAATATAATACAGGCAGTAGATCAAGCTGGTCTGTCATAGTATAATAGAGACAGTAGATCTAGCTGGTCTGTCATAATATAATAGAGACAGTAGATCTAGCTGGTCTGTCATAATATAATAGAGACAGTAGATCTAGCTGGTCTGTCAAAATATAATAGAGACAGTAGATCTAGCTGGTCTGTCATAATATAATAGAGACAGTAGATCTAGCTGGTCTGTCATAATATAATAGAGACAGTAGATCTAGCTGGTCTGTCATAATGTAATAGAGGCAGTAGATCTAGCTGGTCTGTCATAATATAATAGAGACAGTAGATCTAGCTGGTCTGTCATACAATAGAGACAGTAGATCTAGCTGGTCTGTCATAATATAATAGAGACAGTAGATCTAGCTGGTCTGTCATAATACAATAGAGACAGTAGATCTAGCTGGTCTGTCATAATATAATAGAGACAGTAGATCTAGCTGGTCTGTCATAATACAATAGAGACAGTAGATCTAGCTGGTCTGTCATAATAATAGAGACAGTAGATAATAGAGACAGTAGATCTAGCTGGTCTGGCATATTTTTATAGAGGTAGTAGATCTAGCTGGTCTGTCATAATATAATAGAGACAGTAGATCTAACAGGTCTGTCATATTATAATAGAGGCAGTAGATCTAGCTGGTCTGTCATAATACAATAGAGACAGTACATCTAGCTGGTCTATCATATTATAATAGAGGTAGTAGATCTAGCTGGTCTGTCATAATACAATAGAGACAGTAGATCTAGCTGGTTTGTCATAATACAATAGAGACAGTAGATCTAGCTGGTCTGTCATAATATAATAGAGACAGTAGATCTAGCTGGTCTGTCATAATATAATAGAGACAGTAGATCTAGCTGGTCTGTCATAATATAATAGAGACAGTAGATCTAGCTGGTCTGTCAAAATATAATAGAGACAGTAGATCTAGCTGGTCTGTCATAATATAATAGAGACAGTAGATCTAGCTGGTCTGTCATAATACAATAGAGACAGTAGATCTAACTGGTCTGTCATATATAATAGAGACAGTAGATCTAGCTGGTCTGTCATAATATAATAGAGACAGTAGATCTAGCTGGTCTGTCATATATAATAGAGACAGTAGATCTAGCTGGTCTGTCATATATAATAGAGACAGTAGATCTAGCTGGTCTGTCATAATATAATAGAGACAGTAGATCTAGCTGGTCTGTCATAATATAATAGAGACAGTAGATCTAGCTGGTCTGTCATAATATAATAGAGACAGTAGATCTAGCTGGTCTGTCATAATATAATAGAGACAGTAGATCTAGCTGGTCTGTCATAATATAATAGAGACAGTAGATCTAGCTGGTCTGTCATAATATAATAGAGACAGTAGATCTAGCTGGTCTGTCATAATATAATAGAGACAGTAGATCTAGCTGGTCTGTCATAATATAATAGAGACAGTAGATCTAGCTGGTCTGTCATAATATAATAGAGACAGTAGATCTAGCTGGTCTGTCATAATATAATAGAGACAGTAGATCTAGCTGGTCTGTCATAATACAATAGAGACAGTAGATCTAGCTGGTCTGTCATAATATAATAGAGACAGTAGATCTAGCTGGTCTGTCATAATATAATAGAGACAGTAGATCTAGCTGGCCTGTCATATTATAATAGAGACAGTAGATCTAGCTTGTCTGTCATAATATAATAGAGACAGTAGATCTAGCTGGTCTTTCATAATACAATAGAGACAGTAGATCTAGCTGGTCTGTCATAATAATAGACACAGTAGATCTAGATGGTCTGTCATAATATAATAGAGGCAGTAGATCTAGCTGGTCTGTCATAATATAATAGAGACAGTAGATCTAGCTGGTCTGTCATAATATAATAGAGACAGTAGATCAAGCTGGTCTGTCATAATATAATAGAGACAGTAGATCTAGCTGGTCTGTCATAATATAATAGAGACAGTAGATCTAGCTGGTCTGTCAAAATATAACAGAGACAGTAGATCTAGCTGGTCTGTCATAATATAATAGAGACAGTAGATCTAGCTGGTCTGTCATAATATAATAGAGGCAGTAGATCTAGCTGGTCTGTCATAATATAATAGAGACAGTAGATCAAGCTGGTCTGTCATAATATAATAGAGACAGTAGATCTAGCTGGTCTGTCATAATATAATAGAGACAGTAGATCTAGCTGGTCTGTCATAATATAATAGAGACAGTAGATCAAGCTGGTCTGTCATAATATAATAGAGACAGTAGATCTAGCTGGTCTGTCATAATATAATAGAGACAGTAGATCTGGTCTGTCATAATACAAAAGAGACAGTAGATCTAGCTGGTTTGTCATAATAGAATAGAGACAATAGATCTAGCTGGTCTGTCATAATATAATAGAGACAGTAGATCAAGCTGGTCTGTCATAATATAATAGAGACAGTAGATCTAGCTGGTCTGTCATAATACAATAGAGACAGTAGATCTAGCTGGTCTGTCATAATATAATAGAGACAGTAGATCAAGCTGGTCTGTCATAATATAATAGAGACAGTAGATCTAGCTGGTCTGTCATAATATAATAGAGACAGTAGATCTAGCTGGTCTGTCATAATATAATAGAGACAGTAGATCTAGCTGGTCTGTCATAATATAATAGAGACAGTAGATCTAGCTGGTCTGTCATAATATAATAGAGACAGTAGATCTAGCTGGTCTGTCATAATACAATAGAGACAGTAGATCTAGCTGGTCTGTCATAATATGAGACAGTAGATCTAGCTGGTCTGTCATAATATAATAGAGACAGTAGATCTAGCTGGTCTGTCATAATATAATAGAGACAGTAGATCTAGCTGGTCTGTCATAATATAATAGAGACAGTAGATCTAGCTGGTCTGTCATAATATAATAGAGACAGTAGATCTAGCTGGTCTGCTGGTCTGTCAAAATATAAAGAGACAGTAGATCTAGCTGGTCTGTCATAATATAATAGAGACAGTAGATCTAGCTGGTCTGTCATAATATAATAGAGACAGTAGATCTAGCTGGTCTGTCATAATATAATAGAGACAGTAGATCTAGCTGGTCTGTCATAATATAATAGAGACAGTAGATCTAGCTGGTCTGTCATAATACAATAGAGACAGTAGATCTAGCTGGTCTGTCATAATACAATAGAGACAGTAGATCTAGCTGGTCTGTCATAATATAATAGAGACAGTAGATCTAGTTGGTCTGTCATAATATAATAGAGACAGTAGATCTAGCTGGTCTGTCATAATATAATAGAGACAGTAGATCTAGCTGGTCTGTCATAGTATAATAGAGACAGTAGATCTAGCTGGTCTGTCATAATATAATAGAGACAGTAGATCTAGCTGGTCTGTCATATACATAGAGACAGTAGATCTAGCTGGTCTGTCATAATATAATAGAGACAGTAGATCTAGCTGGTCTGTCATAATATAATAGAGATCAGTAGTAGATCTAGCTGGTCTGTCATAATATAATAGAGACAGTAGATCTAGCTGGTCTGTCATAATATAATAGAGACAGTAGATCTAGCTGGTCTGTCATAATATAATAGAGACAGTAGATCTAGCTGGTCTGTCATAATATAATAGAGACAGTAGATCTAGCTGGTCTGTCATAATATAATAGAGACAGTAGATCTAGCTGGTCTGTCATAATATAATAGAGACAGTAGATCTAGCTGGTCTGTCATAATATAATAGAGACAGTAGATCTAGCTGGTCTGTCATAATATAATAGAGACAGTAGATCTAGCTGGTCTGTCATAATATAATAGAGACAGTAGATCTAGCTGGTCTGTCATAATATAATAGAGACAGTAGATCTAGCTGGTCTGTCATAATATAATAGAGACAGTAGATCTAGCTGGTCTGTCATAATATAATAGAGACAGTAGATCTAGCTGGTCTGTCATAGTATAATAGAGACAGTAGATCTAGCTGGTCTGTCATAATATAATAGAGACAGTAGATCTAGCTGGTCTGTCATAATATAATAGAGACAGTAGATCTAGCTGGTCTGTCATAATATAATAGAGACAGTAGATCTAGCTGGTCTGTCAAAATATAATAGAGACAGTAGATCTAGCTGGTCTGTCATAATATAATAGAGACAGTAGATCTAGCTGGTCTGTCATAATATAATAGAGACAGTAGATCTAGCTGGTCTGTCATAATATAATAGAGACAGTAGATCTAGCTGGTCTGTCATAATATAATAGACACAGTAGATCTAGCTGGTCTGTCATAATATAATAGAGACAGTAGATCGAGCTGGTCTGTCATTATAATAGAGACAGTAGATCTAGCTGGTCTGTCATAATATAATAGAGTCAGTAGATCTAGCTGGTCTGTCATTATAATAGAGACAGTAGATCTAGCTGGTCTGTCATAATATAATAGAGACAGTAGATCTAGCTGGTCTGTCATAATATAATAGAGACAGTATATCTAGCTGGTCTATCATAATATAATAGAGACAGTAGATCTACCTGGTCTGTCAAAATATACTAGAGACAGTAGATCTAGCTGGTCTGTCATAATATAATAGAGACAGTAGATCTACATGGTCTGTCAAAATATACTAGAGACAGTAGATCTAGCTGGTCTGTCATAATATAATAGAGACAGTAGATCTAGTTGGCCTGTCATAATATAATAGAGACATTAGATCTAGTTGGTCTGTCATAATATAATAGAGACAGTAGATCTAGCTGGTCTGTCATAATATAATAGAGACAGTAGATCTAGCTGGTCTGTCATAATATAATAGAGACAGTAGATCTAGCTGGTCTGTCATAATATAATAGAGACAGTAGATCTAGCTGGTCTGTCATAATATAATAGAGACAGTAGTTCTAGCTGGTCTGTCATAATATAACAGAGACAGTAGTTCTAGCTGGTCTGTCATAATATAATAGAGACAGTAGATCTAGCTGGTCTGTCATAATATAATAGAGACAGTAGATCTAGCTGGTCATAATATAATAGAGACAGTAGATCTAGCTGGTCTGTCATAATATAATAGAGACAGTAGATCTAGCTGGTCTGTCAAAATATAACAGAGACAGTAGATCTAGCTGGTCTGTCATAATATAATAGAGACAGTAGATCTAGCTGGTCTGTCATAATATAATAGAGACAGTAGATCTAGCTGGTCTGTCATAATATAATAGAGACAGTAGATCTAGCTGGTCTGTCATAATATAATTGAGACAGTAGATCTAGCTGGTCTGTCATAATACAATAGAGACAGTAGATCTTGCTGGTCTGTCATAATATAATAGAGACAGTAGATCTAGCTGGTCTGTCATAATATAATAGAGGCAGTAGATCTAGCTGGTCTGTCATAATATAATAGAGACAGTAGATCTAGCTGGTCTGTCATAATACAATCGAGACAGTAGATCTAGCTTGCTTGTCATAACATAGAGACAGTAGATCTAGCTGGTCTGTCATAATATAATACAGGCAGTAGATCTAGCTGGTCTGTCATAATGTAATAGAGGCAGTATATCTAGCTGGTCTGTCATAATATAATAGAGACAGTAGATCTAGCTGGTCTGTCATAATATAATAGAGACAGTAGATCTAGCTGGTCTGTCATAATACAATGAGACAGTAGATCTAGCTGGTCTGTCATAATATAATAGAGACAGTAGATCTAGCTGGTCTGTCATAATATAATAGAGACAGTAGATCTAGCTGGTCTGTCATAATATAATAGAGGCAGTCGATCTAGCTGGTCTGTCATAATACAATAGAGACAGTAGATCTAGCTGGTCTGTCATAATACAATCGAGACAGTAGATCTAGCTTGCTTGTCATAACATAGAGACAGTAGATCTAGCTGGTCTGTCATAATATAATACAGGCAGTAGATCTAGCTGGTCTGTCATAATGTAATAGAGGCAGTATATCTAGCTGGTCTGTCATAATATAATAGAGACAGTAGATCAAACAGGTCTGTCATAATATAACAGAGACAGTAGATCTAGCTGGTCTGTCATAATATAATAGAGACAGTAGATCAAGCAGGTCTGTCAAAATATAACAGAGACAGTAGATCTAGCTGGTCTGTCATAATATAATAGAGACAGTAGATCTAGCTGGTCTGTGATAATATAATAGAGACAGTAGATCAAGCAGGTCTGTCAAAATATAATAGAGACAGTAGATCTAGCTGGTCTGTCATAATACAATAGAGACAGTAGATCTAGCTGGTCTGTCATAATATAATAGAGACAGTAGATCTAGCTGGTCTGTCATAATACAATAGAGACAGTAGATCTAGCTGGTCTGTCATAATATAATAGAGACAGTAGATCTAGCTGGTCTGTCATAATATAATAGAGACAGTAGATCTAGCTGGTCTGTCATAATATAATAGAGACAGTAGATCTAGCTGGTCTTTCATAATATAATAGCGACAGTAGATCGAGCTGGTCTGTCATAATATTATAGAGACAGTAGATCTAGCTGGTCTGTCATATTATAATAGAGACAGTAGATCTAGCTGGTCTGTCATAATACAATAGAGACAGTAGATCAAGCTGGTCTGTCAAAATATAACAGAGACAGTAGTTCTAGCTGGTCTGTCATAATATAATAGAGACAGTAGATCTAGCTGGTCTGTCATAATATTATAGAGACAGTAGATCTAGCTGGTCTGTCATTATAATAGAGACAGTAGATCTAGCTGGTCTGTCATAATATAATAGAGACAGTAGATCTAGCTGGTCTGTCATAATATAATAGAGACAGTATATCTAGCTGGTCTGTCAAAATATAATAGAGACAGTAGATCTAGCTGGTCTTTCATAATATAACAGAGACAGTAGATCTAGCTGGTCTGTCATAATACAATAGAGACAGTATATCTAGCTCGTCTGTCAAAATATAACAGAGACAGTAGATCTAGCTGGTCTGTCATAATATTATAGAGACAGTAGATCTAGCTGGTCTGTCATTATAATAGAGAGAGTAGATCTAGCTGATCTGTCATAATACAATAGAAACAGTAGATCTAGCTGGTCTGTCAAAATATAATAGAGACAGTAGATCTAGCTGGTCTGTCATAATATAATAGAGACTGTAGATCTAGCTGGTCTGTCATAATATAGAGAGAGTAGATCTAGCTGGTCTTTCATAATATAATAGAGACAGTAGATCTAGCTGGTCTGTCAAAATATAACAGAGACAGTAGATCTAGCTGGTCTGTCATAATATAATAGAGACAGTAGATCTAGCTGGTCTGTGATAATATAATAGAGACAGTAGATCTAGCTGGTCTGTCATAATATAATAGAGACAGTAGATCTAGCTGGTATGTCATAATACAATTGAGACAGTAGATCTAGCCGGTCTGTCATAATACAATAGAGACAGTAGATCTTGCTGGTCTGTCATAATATAATAGAGACAGTAGATCTAGCTGGTCTGTCATAATATAATAGAGGCAGTCGATCTAGCTGGTCTGTCATAATATAATAGAGGCAGTCGATCTAGCTGGTCTGTCATAATACAATCGAGACAGTAGATCTAGCTTGCTTGTCATAACATAGAGACAGTAGATCTAGCTGGTCTGTCATAATATAATACAGGCAGTAGATCTAGCTGGTCTGTCATAATGTAATAGAGGCAGTATATCTAGCTGGTCTGTCATAATATAATAGAGACAGTAGATCTAGCTGATCTGTCATAATATAATAGAGACAGTAGATCTAGCCGGTCTGTCATAATACAATTGAGACAGTAGATCTAGCCGGTCTGTCATAATACAATAGAGACAGTAGATCTTGCTGGTCTGTCATAATATAATAGAGGCAGTCGATCTAGCTGGTCTGTCATAATATAATAGAGGCAGTCGATCTAGCTGGTCTGTCATAATACAATAGAGACAGTAGATCTAGCTGGTCTGTCATAATACAATCGAGACAGTAGATCTAGCTTGCTTGTCATAACATAGAGACAGTAGATCTAGCTGGTCTGTCATAATATAATACAGGCAGTAGATCTAGCTGGTCTGTCATAATGTAATAGAGGCAGTATATCTAGCTGGTCTGTCATAATATAATAGAGACAGTAGATCAAACAGGTCTGTCATAATATAACAGAGACAGTAGATCTAGCTGGTCTGTCATAATATAATAGAGACAGTAGATCAAGCAGGTCTGTCAAAATATAACAGAGACAGTAGATCTAGCTGGTCTGTCATAATATAATAGAGACAGTAGATCTAGCTGGTCTGTGATAATATAATAGAGACAGTAGATCAAGCAGGTCTGTCAAAATATAATAGAGACAGTAGATCTAGCTGGTCTGTCATAATACAATAGAGAGAGTAGATCTAGCTGATCTGTCATAATACAATAGAAACAGTAGATCTAGCTGGTCTGTCATAATATAATAGAGACATTAGATCTAGCTGGTCTGTCATAATACAATAGAGACAGTAGATCTAGCTGATCTGTCATAATACAATAGAAACAGTAGATCTAGCTGGTCTGTCATAATATAATAGAGACAGTAGATCTAGCTGGTCTTTCATAATATAATAGCGACAGTAGATCGAGCTGGTCTGTCATAATATTATAGAGACATTAGATCTAGCTGGTCTGTCATATTATAATAGAGACAGTAGATCTAGCTGGTCTGTCATAATACAATAGAGACAGTAGATCAAGCTGGTCTGTCAAAATATAACAGAGACAGTAGTTCTAGCTGGTCTGTCATAATATAATAGAGACAGTAGATCTAGCTGGTCTGTCATAATATTATAGAGACAGTAGATCTAGCTGGTCTGTCATTATAATAGAGACAGTAGATCTAGCTGGTCTGTCATAATATAATAGAGACAGTAGATCTAGCTGGTCTGTCATAATATAATAGAGACAGTATATCTAGCTGGTCTGTCAAAATACAATAGAGACAGTAGATCTAGCTGGTCTGTCAAAATATAACAGAGACAGTAGATCTAGCTGGTCTGTCAAAATATAACAGAGACAGTAGTTCTAGCTGGTCTGTCATAATATAATAGAGACAGTAGATCTAGCTGGTCTTTCATAATATAACAGAGACAGTAGATCTAGCTGGTCTGTCATAATACAATAGAGACAGTATATCTAGCTCGTCTGTCAAAATATAACAGAGACAGTAGTTCTAGCTGGTCTGTCATAATATAATAGAGACAGTAGATCAAGCAGGTCTGTCAAAATATAACAGAGACAGTAGATCTAGCTGGTCTGTCATAATATAATAGAGAGAGTAGATCTAGCTGATCTGTCATAATACAATAGAAACAGTAGATCTAGCTGGTCTGTCAAAATATAATAGAGACAGTAGATCTAGCTGGTCTGTCATAATATAATAGAGACTGTAGATCTAGCTGGTCTGTCATAATATAGAGACAGTAGATCTAGCTGGTCTTTAATAATATAATAGCGACAGTAGATCTAGCTGGTCTGTCAAAATATTATAGAGACAGTAGATCTAGCTGGTCTGTCAAAATATAACAGAGACAGTAGATCTAGCTGGTCTGTCATAATATAATAGAGACAGTAGATCTAGCTGGTCTGTGATAATATAATAGAGACAGTAGATCTAGCTGGTCTGTCATAATATAATAGAGACAGTAGATCTAGCTGGTATGTCATAATACAATTGAGACAGTAGATCTAGCCGGTCTGTCATAATACAATAGAGACAGTAGATCTTGCTGGTCTGTCATAATATTATAGAGACAGTAGATCTAGCTGGTCTGTCATATTATAATAGAGACAGTAGATCTAGCTGGTCTGTCATAATACAATAGAGACAGTAGATCAAGCTGGTCTGTCAAAATATAACAGAGACAGTAGATCTAGCTGGTCTGTCATAATATAATAGAGACAGTAGATCTAGCTGGTCTGTCAAAATATAACAGAGACAGTAGATCTAGCTGGTCTGTCATAATATAATAGAGACAGTAGATCTAGCTGGTCTGTGATAATATAATAGAGACAGTAGATCTAGCTGGTCTGTCATAATATAATAGAGACAGTAGATCTAGCTGGTATGTCATAATACAATTGAGACAGTAGATCTAGCCGGTCTGTCATAATACAATAGAGACAGTAGATCTTGCTGGTCTGTCATAATATAATAGAGACAGTAGATCTAGCTGGTCTGTCATAATATAATAGAGGCAGTCGATCTAGCTGGTCTGTCATAATATAATAGAGGCAGTCGATCTAGCTGGTCTGTCATAATACAATCGAGACAGTAGATCTAGCTTGCTTGTCATAACATAGAGACAGTAGATCTAGCTGGTCTGTCATAATATAATACAGGCAGTAGATCTAGGTGGTCTGTCATAATGTAATAGAGGCAGTAGATCTAGCTGGTCTGTCATAATATAATAGAGACAGTAGATCTAGCTGGTCTGTCATAATATAATAGAGACAGTAGATCTAGCTGGTCTGTCATAATATAATAGAGACAGTAGATCTAGCTGGTCTGTCATAATACAATTGAGACAGTAGATCTAGCCGGTCTGTCATAATACAATAGAGACAGTAGATCTTGCTGGTCTGTCATAATATAATAGAGGCAGTCGATCTAGCTGGTCTGTCATAATATAATAGAGGCAGTCGATCTAGCTGGTCTGTCATAATACAATAGAGACAGTAGATCTAGCTGGTCTGTCATAATACAATCGAGACAGTAGATCTAGCTTGCTTGTCATAACATAGAGACAGTAGATCTAGCTGGTCTGTCATAATATAATACAGGCAGTAGATCTAGCTGGTCTGTCATAATGTAATAGAGACAGTAGATCAAACAGGTCTGTCATAATATAACAGAGACAGTAGATCTAGCTGGTCTGTCATAATATAATAGAGACAGTAGATCAAGCAGGTCTGTCAAAATATAACAGAGACAGTAGATCTAGCTGGTCTGTCATAATATAATAGAGACAGTAGATCTAGCTGGTCTGTGATAATATAATAGAGACAGTAGATCAAGCAGGTCTGTCAAAACATAATAGAGACAGTAGATCTAGCTGGTCTGTCATAATACAATAGAGAGAGTAGATCTAGCTGATCTGTCATAATACAATAGAAACAGTAGATCTAGCTGGTCTGTCATAATATAATAGAGACATTAGATCTAGCTGGTCTGTCATAATACAATAGAGACAGTAGATCTAGCTGATCTGTCATAATACAATAGAAACAGTAGATCTAGCTGGTCTGTCATAATATAATAGAGACATTAGATCTAGCTGGTCTGTCATAATACAATAGAGACAGTAGATCTAGCTGGTCTGTCATGTTATAATATAGACAGTAGATCTAGCTGGTCTGTCATAATATAATAGAGACAGTAGATCTAGCTGGTCTGTCATAATATAATAGAGGCAGTCGATCTAGCTGGTCTGTCATAGTATAATAGAGACAGTAGATCTAGCTGGTCTGTCATAATACAATAGAGACAGTAGATCAAGCTGGTCTGTCAAAATATAACAGAGACAGTAGTTCTAGCTGGTCTGTCATAATATAATAGAGACAGTAGATCTAGCTGGTCTGTCATAATATAATAGAGACAGTAGATCTAGCTGGTCTGTCATAATATAATAGAGACAGTAGATCTAGCTGGTCTGTCATAGTATAATAGAGACAGTAGATCTAGCTGGTCTGTCATAATACAATAGAGACAGTAGATCTAGCTGGTCTGTCATAAAATGAGACAGTAGATCTAGATGGTCTGTCATAATATAATACAGGCAGTAGATCTAGCTGGTCTGTCATAATATAATAGAGACAGTAGATCTAGCTGGTCTGTCATAATATAATAGAGACAGTAGATCTAGCTGGTCTGTCATAATATGAGACAGTAGATCTAGCTGGTCTGTCATAATATAATAGAGACAGTAGATCTACCTGGTCTGTCATAATATGAGACAGTAGATCTTGCTGGTCTTTGATAATACAATAGAGACAGTAGATCTAGCTGGTCTGTCATACTACAATCGAGACAGTAGATCTAGCTTGCTTGTCATAACATAGAGACAGTAGATCTAGCTGGTCTGTCATAATATAATAGAGGCAGTCGATCTAGCTGGTCTGTCATAGTATAATAGAGACAGTAGATCTAGATGGTCTGTCATAGTATAATAGAGACAGTAGATCTAGCTGATCTGTCATAATACAATAGAAACAGTAGATCTAGCTGGTCTGTCAAAATATAATAGAGACAGTAGATCTAGCTGGTCTGTCATAATATAATAGAGACAGTAGATCTAGCTGGTCTGTCATAGTATAATAGAGACTGTAGATCTAGCTGGTCTGTCATAATATAATAGAGACAGTAGATCTAGCTGGTCTGTCATAATATAATAGAGACAGTAGATCTAGCTGGTCTGTCATAATATTATAGAGACAGTAGATCTAGCTGGTCTGTCATAATACAATAGAAACAGTAGATCTAGCTGGTCTGTCAAAATATAATAGAGACAGTAGATCTAGCTGGTCTGTCATAATATAATAGAGACAGTAGATCTAGCTGGTCTGTCATAATATAATAGAGACAGTAGATCTAGCTGGTCTTTCATAATATAATAGCGACAGTAGATCGAGCTGGTCTGTCATAATATTATAGAGACAGTAGATCTAGCTGGTCTGTCATATTATAATAGAGACAGTAGATCTAGCTGGTCTGTCATAATACAATAGAGACAGTAGATCAAGCTGGTCTGTCAAAATATAACAGAGACAGTAGTTCTAGCTGGTCTGTCATAATATAATAGAGACAGTAGATCTAGCTGGTCTGTCATAATATAATAGAGACAGTAGATCTAGCTGGTCTGTCATAATATAATAGAGGCAGTCATTCTAGCTGGTCTGTCATAGTATAATAGAGACAGTAGATCTAGCTGGTCTGTCATAATACAATAGAGACAGTAGATCTAGCTGGTCTGTCATAAAATGAGACAGTAGATCTAGATGATCTGTCATAATATAATACAGGCAGTAGATCTAGCTGGTCGGTCATAATATAATAGAGGCAGTATATCTAGCTGGTGTGTCATAATATAATAGAGACAGTAGATCTAGCTGGTCTGTCATATGAGACAGTAGATCTAGCTGGTCTGTCATAATATAATACAGGCAGTAGATCTAGATGGTCTGTCATAATATAATACAGGCAGTAGATCTAGATCGTCTGTCATAATATGATACAGGCAGTAGATCTAGCTGGTCTGTCATAATATAATAGAGACAGTAGATCTAGCTGGTCTGTCATAAAATGAGACAGTATATCTAGCTGGTCTGTCATAATATAATAGAGACAGTAGATCTAGCTGGTCTGTCATACTATAATAGAGACAGTAGATCTAGCTGGTCTGTCATAATATGAGACAGTAGATCTAGCTGGTCTGCCATAATATAATAGAGACAGTAGATCTAGCTGGTCTTTGATAATACAATAGAGACAGTAGATCTACCTGGTCTGTCATAATATGAGACAGTAGATCAAGCTGGTCTGTCAAAATACAATAGAGACAGTAGATCTAGCTGGTCTGTCATACTACAATCGAGACAGTAGATCTAGCTGATCTGTCATAATACAATAGAAACAGTAGATCTAGCTGGTCTGTCAAAATATAATAGAGACAGTAGATCTAGCTGGTCTGTCATAATATAATAGAGACAGTAGATCTAGCTGGTCTGTCATAATATAATAGAGACAGTAGATCTAGCTGGTCTGTCATAATATAATAGAGGCAGTCATTCTAGCTGGTCTGTCATAGTATAATAGAGACTGTAGATCTAGCTGGTCTGTCATAATATAATAGAGACAGTAGATCTAGCTGGTCTGTCATAATATAATAGAGGCAGTCATTCTAGCTGGTCTGTCATAATATAATAGAGACTGTAGATCTAGCTGGTCTGTCATAATATAATAGAGACAGTAGATCTAGCTGGTCTGTCATAATACAATAGAGACAGTAGATCTAGCTGGTCTGTCATAAAATGAGACAGTAGATCTAGCTGCTCTGTCATAATATAATAGAGGCAGTATATCTAGCTGGTCTGTCATAATATAATATAGACAGTAGATCTAGCTGGTCTGTCATAATATAATACAGGCAGTAGATCTAGATGGTCTGTCATAATATAATACAGGCAGTAGATCTAGCTGGTCTGTCATAATATAATATTGACAGTAGATCTAGCTGGTCTGTCATAATATAATAGAGACAGTAGATCTAGCTGGTCTGTCATAATATGAGACAGTAGATCTAGCTGGTCTGTCATAATATAATAGAGACAGTAGATCTAGCTGGTATGTCATAATACAATAGAGACAGTAGATCTTGCTGGTCTTTGATAATACAATAGAGACAGTAGATCAAGCTGGTCTGTCAAAATACAATAGAGACAGTAGATCTAGCTGGTCTGTCATACTACAATCGAGACAGTAGATCTAGCTTGCTTGTCATAACATAGAGACAGTAGATCTAGCTGGTCTGTCATAATACAATAGAGACAGTAGATCAAGCTGGTCTGTCAACATATAACAGAGACAGTAGTTCTAGCTGGTCTGTCATAATATAATAGAGACAGTAGATCTAGCTGGTCTGTCATAATATAATAGAGACAGTAGATCTAGCTGGTCTGTCATAATATAATAGAGGCAGTCATTCTAGCTGGTCTGTCATAGTATAATAGAGACAGTAGATCTAGCTGGTCTGTCATAGTATAATAGAGACAGTAGATCTAGCTGGTCTGTCATAATACAATAGAGACAGTAGATCTAGATGGTCTGTCATAAAATGAGACAGTAGATCTAGATGGTCTGTCATATTATAATAGAGACAGTAGATCTAGCTGGTCTGTCATAATATAATAGAGGCAGTTAATCTAGCTGGTCTGTCATAATATAATAGACAGTAGATCTAGCTGGTCTGTCATAATATAATAGAGGCAGTCATTCTAGCTGGTCTGTCATAGTATAATAGAGACAGTAGATCTAGCTGGTCTGTCATAATACAATAGAGACAGTAGATCTAGCTGGTCTGTCATAATATAATACAGGCAGTAGATCTAGCTGGTCGGTCATAATATAATAGAGGCAGTATATCTAGCTGGTCTGTCATAATATAATAGAGACAGTAGATCTAGCTGGTCTGTCATAATATAATACAGGCAGTAGATCTAGCTGGTCTGTCATAATATAATAGAAACAGTAGATCTAGCTGGTCTGTCATATGAGACAGTAGATCTAGCTGGTCTGTCATAATATAATACAGGCAGTAGATCTAGCTGGTCTGTCATAATATAATACAGGCAGTAGATCTAGCTGGTATGTCATAATATAATAGAAACAGTAGATCTAGCTGGTCTGTCATAATATAATAGAGACAGTAGATCTAGCTGGTCTGTCATAATACAATAGAGACAGTAGATCTAGCTGGTCTGTCATAATACAATAGAGACAGTAGATCTAGCTGGTCTGTCATTTATAATATAGACAGTAGATCTAGCTGGTCTGTCATAATATAATATAGACAGTAGATCTAGCTGGTCTGTCATAATATAATAGAGGCAGTTAATCTAGCTGGTCTGTCATAGTATAATAGAGACAGTAGATCTAGCTGGTCTGTCATAATACAATAGAGACAGTAGATCTAGATGGTCTGTCATAAAATGAGACAGTAGATCTAGATGGTCTGTCATATTATAATAGAGACAGTAGATCTAGCTGGTCTGTCATAATATAATAGAGGCAGTTAATCTAGCTAGTCTGTCATAGTATAATAGAGACAGTAGATCTAGCTGGTCTGTCATAATACAATAGAGACAGTAGATCTAGATGGTCTGTCATAAAATGAGACAGTAGATCTAGATGGTCTGTCATAATATAATACAGGCAGTAGATCTAGCTGGTCTGTCATAATATAATAGAGACAGTAGATCTAGCTGGTCTGTCATAATATAATAGAGACAGTAGATCTAGCTGGTCTGTCATAATATAATAGAGACAGTAGATCTAGCTGGTATGTCATAATACAATTGAGACAGTAGATCTAGCTGGTCTGTCATAATACAATAGAGACAGTAGATCTTGCTGGTTTTTGATAATACAATAGAGACAGTAGATCTACCTGGTCTGTCATAATATGAGACAGTAGATCTAGCTGGTCTGTCATAATACAATAGAGACAGTAGATCTAGATGGTCTGTCATAAAATGAGACAGTAGATCTAGATGGTCTGTCATATTATAATAGAGACAGTAGATCTAGCTGGTCTGTCATAATATAATAGAGGCAGTTAATCTAGCTGGTCTGTCATAGTATAATAGAGACAGTAGATCTAGCTGGTCTGTCATAATACAATAGAGACAGTAGATCTAGATGGTCTGTCATAAAATGAGACAGTAGATCTAGATGGTCTGTCATAATACAAGTAGTAGTAGATCTTGCTGGTCTTTGATAATACAATAGAGACAGTAGATCTACCTGGTCTGTCATAATATGAGACAGTAGATCTAGCTGGTCTGTCATAATACAATAGAGACAGTAGATCAAGCTGGTCTGTCAAAATATAACAGAGACAGTAGTTCTAGCTGGTCTGTCATAATATAATAGAGACAGTAGATCTAGCTGGTCTGTCATAATATAATAGAGACAGTAGATCTAGCTGGTCTGTCATAATATAATATAGGCAGTTAATCTAGCTGGTCTGTCATAGTATAATAGAGACAGTCGATCTAGCTGGTCTGTCATAGTATAATAGAGACAGTAGATCTAGATGGTCTGTCATAAAATGAGACAGTAGATCTAGATGGTCTGTCATAATATAATAGAGACAGTAGATCTAGCTGGTCTGTCATAATATAATAGAGACAGTAGATCTAGCTGGTCTGTCATAATATGAGACAGTAGATCTAGCTGGTCTGTCATAATATAATAGAGACAGTAGATCTAGCTGGTCTGTCATAATATAATAGAGACAGTAGATCTTGCTGGTCTTTGATAATACAATAGAGACAGTAGATCTACCTGGTCTGTCATAATATGAGACAGTAGATCAAGCTGGTCTGTCAAAATACAATAGAGACAGTAGATCTAGCTGGTCTGTCATACTACAATCGAGACAGTAGATCTAGCTTGCTTGTCATAACATAGAGACAGTAGATCTAGCTGGTCTGTCATAATATAATAGAGGCAGTCGATCTAGCTGGTCTGTCATAGTATAATAGAGACAGTAGATCTAGATGGTCTGTCATAGTATAATAGAGACAGTAGATCTAGCTGATATGTCATAATACAATAGAAACAGTAGATCTAGCTGGTCTGTCAAAATATAATAGAGACAGTAGATCTAGCTGGTCTGTCATAATATAATAGAGACAGTAGATCTAGCTGGTCTGTCATAATACAATAGAGACAGTAGATCTAGCTGGTCTGTCATAAAATGAGACAGTAGATCTAGATGATCTGTCATAATATAATACAGGCAGTAGATCTAGCTGGTCGGTCATACTATAATAGAGGCAGTATATCTAGCTGGTCTGTCATAATATAATAGAGACAGTAGATCTAGCTGGTCTGTCATAATATGAGACAGTAGATCTAGCTGGTCTGTCATAATATAATACAGGCAGTAGATCTAGCTGGTCTGTCATAATATAATAGAGGCAGTCGATCTAGCTGGTCTGTCATAGTATAATAGAGGCAGTCGACTAAGCTGGTCTGTCATAGTATAATAGAGACAGTAGATCTAGCTGGTCTGTCATAAGACAATCGAGACAGTCGATCTAGCTTGCCTGTCATAGTATAATAGAGGCAGTAGATCTAGCTGGTCTGTCATAATATAATAGAGGCAGTCGACTAAGCTGGTCTGTCATAGTATAATAGAGACAGTAGATCTAGCTGGTCTGTCATAATATAATAGAGGCAGTCGATCTAGCTGGTCTGTCATAGTATAATAGAGGCAGTCGACTAAGCTGGTCTGTCATACTATAATAGAGACAGTAGATCTAGCTGGTCTGTCATAAGACAATCGAGACAGTCGATCTAGCTTGCCTGTCATAACATAGAGACAGTAGATCTAGCTGGTCTGTCATAATATAATAGAGGCAGTAGATCTAGCTGGTCTGTCATAGTATAATAGAGACAGTAGATCTAGCTGGTCTGTCATAATATGAGACAGTAGATCTAGATGGTCTGTCATAATATAATACAGGCAGTAGATCTAGCTGGTCTGTCATAACATAGAGACAGTAGATCTAGCTGGTCTGTCATAATATAATAGAGGCAGTAGATCTAGCTGGTCTGTCATAATATAATAGAGGCAGTAGATCTAGCTGGTCTGTCATAATATAATAGAGGCAGTAGATCTAGCTGGTCTGTCATAATATAATAGAGGCAGTCGATCTAGCTGGTCTGTCATAATATAATAGAGACAGTAGATCTAGCTGGTCTGTCATAATATAAAAGAGGCAGTCGATCTAGCTGGTCTGTCATAATATAATAGAGACAGTAGATCTAGCTGGTCTGTCATAATATAATAGAGGCAGTAGATCTAGCTGGTCTGTCATAATATGAGACAGTAGATCTAGCTGGTCTGTCATAATATGAGACAGTAGATCTAGCTGGTCTGTCATAATATGAGACAGTAGATCTAGCTGGTCTGTCATAGTATGAGACAGTAGATCTAGCTGGTCTGTCATAAAATGAGACAGTAGATCTAGATGGTCTGTCATAATATAATACAGGCAGTAGATCTAGCTGGTCTGTCATAACATAGAGACAGTAGATCTAGCTGGTCTGTCATAATATAATAGAGACAGTAGATCTAGCTGGTCTGTCATAATATAATAGAGACAGTAGATCTAGCTGGTCTGTCATAATATGAGACAGTAGATCTAGCTGGTCTGTCATAATATGAGACAGTAGATCTAGCTGGTCTGTCATAATATGAGACAGTAGATCTAGCTGATCTGTCATAATATGAGACAGTAGATCTAGCTGGTCTGTCATAATATGAGACAGTAGATCTAGCTGGTCTATCATAATATGAGACAGTAGATCTAGCTGGTCTGTCATAATATAATACAGGCAGTAGATTTAGCTGGTCTGTCATAATATAATAGAGGCAGTATATCTAGCTGGTCTGTCATAATATAATATGAGACAGTAGATCTAGAAGGTCTGTCATAATATAATACAGGCAGTAGATCTAGCTGGTCTGTCATAACATAGAGACAGTAGATCTAGCTGGTCTGTCATAATATAATAGAGACAGTAGATCTAGCTGGTCTGTCATAATATAATAGAGGCAGTAGATCTAGCTGGTCTGTCATAATATGAGGCAGTAGATCTAGCTGGTCTGTCATAATATGAGACAGTAGATCTAGCTGGTCTGTCATAATATGAGACAGTAGATCTAGCTGGTCTGTCATAATATGAGACAGTAGATCTAGCTGGTCTGTCATAATATGAGACAGTAGATCTAGCTGGTCTGTCATAAAATGAGACAGTAGATCTAGATGATCTGTCATAATATAATACAGGCAGTAGATTTAGCTGGTCTGTCAAAATATAATAGAGGCAGTATATCTAGCTGGTCTGTCATAATATAATAGAGACAGTAGATCTAGCTGGTCTGTCATAATATAAGAGACAGATCTAGCTGGTCTGTCATAATACAATAGAGACAGTAGATCTAGCTGGTCTGTCATCATATAATAGAGGCAGTCGATCTAGCTGGTCTGTCATCATATAATAGAGACAGTAGATCTAGATGGTCTGTCATAATATAATAGAGACAGTAGATCTAGATGGTCTGTCATCATATAATGGAGACAGTAGATCTAGATGGTCTGTCATCATATAATAGAGACAGTAGATCTAGATGGTCTGTCATCATATAATGGAGACAGTAGATCGAGCTGGTCTGTCATAATATAATACACGCAGTAGATCTAGCTGGTCTGTCATAATATAATAGAGGCAGTATATCTAGCTGGTCTGTCATAATATATTAGAGGCAGTATATCTAGCTGGTCTGTCATAATATAATAGAGGCATTCGATCTAGCTGGTCTGTCATAATATAATAGAGGCAGTCGATCTAGCTGGTCTGTCATAGTATAATAGAGACAGTAGATCTAGCTGGTCTGTCATAATATAATGGAGACAGTAGATCTAGCTGGTCTGTCATAATATAATAGAGACAGTAGATCTAGCTGGTCTGTCATAATATGAGACAGTAGATCTAGCTGGTCTGTCATAGTATGAGACAGTAGATCTAGCTGGTCTGTCATAAAATGAGACAGTAGATCTAGATGGTCTGTCATAATATAATACAGGCAGTAGATCTAGCTGGTCTGTGATAATATAATAGAGAGGGTAGATCTAGCTGGTCTGTCATATTATAATAGAGACAGTAGATGTAGCTGGTCTGTCATAATATGAGACTGTAGATCTAGCTGGTCTGTCATAATATAATAGAGGCAGTAGATCTAGCTGGTCTGTCATAATATAATAGAGGCAGTAGATCTAGCTGGTCTGTCATAATATAAGAGACAGTAGATCTAGCTGGTCTGTCATATTATAATATAGACAGTAGATCTAGCTGGTCTGTCATAATATGAGACAGTAGATCTAGCTGGTCTGTCATAATATGAGACAGTAGATCTAGCTGGTCTGTCATAATATGAGATAGTAGATCTAGCTGGTCTGTCATAATATAATAGAGACAGTAGATCTAGCTGGTCTGTCATAATATAATATAGACAGTAGATCTAGCTGGTTTGTCATATTATAATATAGACAGTAGATCTAGATGGTCTGTCATAAAATGAGACAGTAGATCTAGATGATCTGTCATAATATAATACAGGCAGTAGATTTAGCTGGTCTGTCATAATATAATAGAGGCAGTATATCTAGCTGGTCTGTCATAATATAATAGAGACAGTAGATCTAGCTGGTCTGTCATAATATAACAGAGACAGTAGATCTAGCTGGTCTGTCATCATATAATAGAGACAGTAGATCTAGCTGGTCTGTCATAATATAATAGAGACAGTAGATCTAGCTGGTCTGTCATAATATAATAGAGACAGTAGATCTAGCTGGTCTGTCATAATATAACAGAGGCAGTCGATCTAGCTGGTCTGTCATAATATAATAGAGACAGTAGATCTAGCTGGTCTGTCATAATATAATAGAGACAGTAGATCTAGCTGGTCTGTCATAATATAATAGAGACAGTAGATCTAGATGGTCTGTCATAATATAATGGAGACAGTAGATCTAGCTGGTCTGTCATAGTATGAGACAGTAGATCTAGATGGTCTGTCATAATATAATACAGGCAGTAGATCTAGCTGGTCTGTGATAATATAATAGAGAGGGTAGATCTAGCTGGTCTGTCATATTATAATAGAGACAGTAGATGTAGCTGGTCTGTCATAATATGAGACTGTAGATCTAGCTGGTATGTCATAATACAATTGAGACAGTAGATCGAGCTGGTCTGTCATAATACAATAGAGACAGTAGATCTTGCTGGTCTTTGATAATACAATAGAGACAGTAGATCTACCTGGTCTGTCATAATATGAGACAGTAGATCAAGATGGTCTGTCAAAATACAATAGAGACAGTAGATCTAGCTGGTCTGTCATACTACAATCGAGACAGTAGATCTAGCTTGCTTGTCATAACATAGAGACAGTAGATCTAGCTGGTCTGTCATAATATAATAGAGGCAGTCGATCTAGCTGGTCTGTCATAGTATAATAGAGACAGTAGATCTAGATGGTATGTCATAGTATAATAGAGACAGTAGATCTAGCTGATATGTCATAATACAATAGAAACAGTAGATCTAGCTGGTCTGTCAAAATATAATAGAGACAGTAGATCTAGCTGGTCTGTCATAATATAATAGAGACAGTAGATCTAGCTGGTCTGTCATAATACAATAGAGACAGTAGATCTAGCTGGTCTGTCATAAAATGAGACAGTAGATCTAGATGATCTGTCATAATATAATACAGGCAGTAGATCTAGCTGGTCTGTCATAATATAATAGAGGCAGTAGATCTAGCTGGTCTGTCATAATATAATAGAGGCAGTCGACTAAGCTGGTCTGTCATAGTATAATAGAGACAGTAGATCTAGCTGGTCTGTCATAAGACAAATCGAGACAGTCGATCTAGCTTGCCTGTCATAACATAGAGACAGTAGATCTAGCTGGTCTGTCATAATATAATAGAGGCAGTCGATCTAGCTGGTCTGTCATAGTATAATAGAGGCAGTCGACTAAGCTGGTCTGTCATACTATAATAGAGACAGTAGATCTAGCTGGTCTGTCATAGTATAATAGAGACAGTAGATCTAGCTGGTCTTTCATAATATGAGACATTAGATCTAGATGGTCTGTCATAATATAATACAGGCAGTAGATCTAGCTGGTCTGTCATAACATAGAGACAGTAGATCTAGCTGGTCTGTCATAATATAATAGAGACAGTAGATCTAGCTGGTCTGTCATAATATAATAGAGGCAGTAGATCTAGCTGGTCTGTCATAATATGAGGCAGTAGATCTAGCTGGTCTGTCATAAAATGAGACAGTAGATCTAGCTGGTCTCTCATATTATAATAGAGACAGTAGATCTAGCTGGTCTCTCATTATAATAGAGACAGTATATCTAGCTGGTCTGTCATAATATAATAGAGACAGTATATCTAGCTGGTCTGTCATAATATAATAGAGACAGTAGATCTAGCTGGTCTGTCATAATATGAGACAGTAGATCTAGCTGGTCTGTCATAATATGAGACAGCAGATCTAGCTGGTCTGTCATAATATGAGACAGTAGATCTAGCTGGTCTGTCTTAATATAATAGAGGCAGTAGATTTAGCTGGTCTGTCATAATATAATAGAGGCAGTATATCTAGCTGGTCTGTCATAATATAATAGTGGCAGTAGATCTAGCTGGTCTGTCATAATATAATAGTGGCAGTAGATCTAGCTGGTCTGTCATAATATGAGACAGTAGATCAAGATGGTCTGTCATAACATAGAGACAGTAGATCTAGCTGGTCTGTCATAAAATAATAGAGACAGTAGATCTAGCTGGTCTGTCATAATATAATAGAGACAGTAGATCTAGCTGGTCTGTCATAATATAACAGAGGCAGTCGATCTAGCTGGTCTGTCATAGTATAATAGAGACAGTAGATCTAGCTGGTCTGTCATAACATAGAGACAGTAGATCTAGCTGGTCTGTCATCATATAATAGAGGCAGTCGATCTAGATGGTCTGTCATAATATAATGGAGACAGTAGATCGAGCTGGTCTGTCATAGTATGAGACAGTAGATCTACCTGGTCTGTCATAAAATGAGACAGTAGATCTAGATGGTCTGTCATAATATAATACAGAGGGTAGATCTAGCTGGTCTGTCATAACATAGAGACAGTAGATCTAGCTGGTCTGTCATAATATAATAGAGACAGTAGATCTAGCTGGTCTGTCATAATATAATAGAGGCAGTAGATCTAGCTGGTCTGTCATAATATGAGACAGTAGATCTAGCTGGTCTGTCATAATATGAGACAGTAGATCTAGCTGGTCTGTCATAATATGAGACTGTAGATCTAGCTGGTCTGTCATAATATAATACAGGCAGTAGATTTAGCTGGTCTGTCATAATATAATAGAGGCAGTATATCTAGCTGGTCTGTCATAATATAATAGTGGCAGTAGATCTAGCTGGTCTGTCATAATATAATAGTGGCAGTAGATCTAGCTGGTCTGTCATAATATGAGACAGTAGATCAAGATGGTCTGTCATAACATAGAGACAGTAGATCTAGCTGGTCTGTCATAAAATAATAGAGACAGTAGATCTAGCTGGTCTGTCATAATATAATAGAGGCAGTAGATCTAGCTGGTCTGTCATAATATAACAGAGGCAGTCGATCTAGCTGGTCTGTCATAGTATAATAGAGACAGTAGATCTAGCTGGTCTGTCATAACATAGAGACAGTAGATCTAGCTGGTCTGTCATCATATAATAGAGGCAGTCGATCTAGATGGTCTGTCATAATATAATGGAGACAGTAGATCGAGCTGGTCTGTCATAGTATGAGACAGTAGATCTACCTGGTCTGTCATAAAATGAGACAGTAGATCTAGATGGTCTGTCATAATATAATACAGAGGGTAGATCTAGCTGGTCTGTCATATTATAATAGAGACAGTAGATCTAGCTGGTCTGTCATAATATGAGACTGTAGATCTAGCTGGTCTGTCATAATATGAGACAGTAGATCTAGCTGGTCTGTCATAATATAATACAGGCAGTAGATCTAGCTGGTCTGTCATAATATAATAGAGGCAGTCGATCTAGCTGGTCTGTCATAGTATAATAGAGGCAGTCGACTAAGCTGGTCTGTCATACTATAATAGAGACAGTAGATCTAGCTGGTCTGTCATAAGACAATCGAGACAGTCGATCTAGCTTGCCTGTCATAACATAGAGACAGTAGATCTAGTTGGTCTGTCATAATATAATAGAGGCAGTCAAGAATAGCTGGTCTGTCATAGTATAATAGAGACAGTAGATCTAGCTGGTCTTTCATAACATGAGACAGTAGATCTAGATGGTCTGTCATAATATAATACAGGCAGTAGATCTAGCTGGTCTGTCATAACATAGAGACAGTAGATCTAGCTGGTCTGTCATAATATAATAGAGACAGTAGATCTAGCTGGTCTGTCATAACATAGAGACAGTAGATCTAGCTGGTCTGTCATAATATAATAGAGACAGTAGATCTAGCTGGTCTGTCATAATATAATAGAGGCAGTAGATCTAGCTGGTCTGTCATAATATGAGGCAGTAGATCTAGCTGGTCTGTCATAATATGAGACAATAGATCTAGCTGGTCTGTCATAATATGAGACAGTAGATCTAGCTGGTCTGTCATAGTATGAGACAGTAGATCTAGCTGGTCTGTCATAAAATGAGACAGTAGATCTAGATGGTCTGTCATAATATAATACAGGCAGTAGATCTAGCTGGTCTGTCATAATATGAGGCAGTAGATCTAGCTGGTCTGTCATAATATGAGACAATAGATCTAGCTGGTCTGTCATAATATGAGACAGTAGATCTAGCTGGTCTGTCATAGTATGAGACAGTAGATCTAGCTGGTCTGTCATAAAATGAGACAGTAGATCTAGATGGTCTGTCATAATATAATACAGGCAGTAGATCTAGCTGGTCTGTCATAATATGAGGCAGTAGATCGAGCTGGTCTGTCATAATATGAGACAGTAGATCTAGCTGGTCTGTCATAATATGAGACAGTAGATCTAGCTGATCTGTCATAATATGAGACAGTAGATCTAGCTGGTCTGTCATAATATGAGACAGTAGATCTAGCTGGTCTGTCATAATATGAGACAGTAGATCTAGCTGGTCTGTCATAATATGAGACAGTAGATCTAGCTGGTCTGTCATAATATAATACAGGCAGTAGATTTAGCTGGTCTGTCATAATATAATAGAGGCAGTATATCTAGCTGGTCTGTCATAATATAATAGAGGCAGTAGATCTAGCTGGTCTGTCATAATATGAGACAGTAGATCAAGATGGTCTGTCATAATATAATAGAGACAGTAGATCTAGCTGGTCTGTCATAACATAGAGACAGTAGATCTAGCTGGTCTGTCATAATATAATAGAGGCAGTAGATCTAGCTGGTCTGTCATAATATAATAGAGGCAGTCGATCTAGCTGGTCTGTCATAGTATAATAGAGGCAGTAGATCTAGCTGGTCTGTCATAAGACAATCGAGACAGTCGATCTAGCTTGCCTGTCATAACATAGAGACAGTCGATCTAGCTGGTCTGTCATAGTATAATAGAGACAGTAGATCTAGCTGGTCTTTCATAATATGAGACATTAGATCTAGATGGTCTGTCATAATATAATACAGGCAGTAGATCTAGCTGGTCTGTCATAATATAGAGACAGTAGATCTAGCTGGTCTGTCATAATATAATAGAGACAGTAGATCTAGCTGGTCTGTCATAATATAATAGAGACAGTAGATCTAGCTGGTCTGTCATAATATGAGACAATAGATCTAGCTGGTCTGTCATAGTATAATAGAGACAGTAGATCTAGCTGGTCTTTCATAATATGAGACAGTAGATCTAGATGGTCTGTCATAATATAATACAGGCAGTAGATCTAGCTGGTCTGTCATAATATCATAGAGACAGTAGATCTAGCTGGTCTGTCATAATATAATAGAGGCAGTAGATCTAGCTGGTCTGTCATAATATGAGACAATAGATCTAGCTGGTCTGTCATAATATGAGACAGTAGATCTAGCTGGTCTGTCATAGTATGAGACAGTAGATCTAGCTGGTCTGTCATAAAATGAGACAGTAGATCTAGATGGTCTGTCATAATATAATACAGGCAGTAGATCTAGCTGGTCTGTCATAACATAGAGACAGTAGATCTAGCTGGTCTGTCATAATATAATAGAGACAGTAGATCTAGCTGGTCTGTCATAATATAATAGAGACAGTAGATCTAGCTGGTCTGTCATAATATAATAGAGGCAGTAGATCTAGCTGGTCTGTCATAATATGAGACAGTAGATCTAGCTGGTCTGTCATAATATGAGACAGTAGATCTAGCTGATCTGTCATAATATGAGACAGTAGATCTAGCTGGTCTGTCATAATATGAGACAGTAGATCTAGCTGGTCTGTCATAATATGAGACAGTAGATCTAGCTGGTCTGTCATAATATAATACAGGCAGTAGATTTAGCTGGTCTGTCATAATATAATAGAGGCAGTATATCTAGCTGGTCTGTCATAATATAATAGTGGCAGTAGATCTAGCTGGTCTGTCATAATATGAGACAGTAGATCAAGATGGTCTGTCATAATATAATACAGGCAGTAGATCTAGCTGGTCTGTCATAACAGAGACAGTAGATCTAGCTGGTCTGTCATAAAATAGAGACAGTAGATCTAGCTGGTCTGTCATAATATAATAGAGGCAGTATATCTAGCTGGTCTGTCATAATATAATAGAGACAGTAGATCTAGCTGGTCTGTCATAATATAAGAGACAGATCTAGCTGGTCTGTCATAATACAATCGAGACAGTCGATATAGCTTGCCTGTCATAACATAGAGACAGTAGATCTAGCTGGTCTGTCATCATATAATAGAGGCAGTAGATCTAGCTGGTCTGTCATCATATAATAGAGACAGTAGATCTAGCTGGTCTGTCATAATATAATAGAGACAGTAGATCTAGCTGGTCTGTCATAATATAATAGAGACAGTAGATCTAGCTGGTCTGTCATCATATAATAGAGACAGTAGATCTAGCTGGTCTGTCATCATATAATAGAGACAGTAGATCTAGATGGTCTGTCATCATATAATGGAGACAGTAGATCGAGCTGGTCTGTCATAATATAATACACGCAGTAGATCTAGCTGGTCTGTCATAATATAATAGAGGCAGTATATCTAGCTGGTCTGTCATAATATATTAGAGGCAGTATATCTAGCTGGTCTGTCATAATATAATAGAGACAGTAGATCTAGCTGGTCTGTCATAATATAATAGAGGCAGTAGATCTAGCTGGTCTGTCATAGTATAATAGAGACAGTAGATCTAGCTGGTCTGTCATAATATAATGGAGACAGTAGATCTTGCTGGTCTGTCATAATATGAGACAGTAGATCTAGCTGGTCTGTCATAATATGAGACAGTAGATCTAGCTGGTCTGTCATATATATGAGACAGTAGATCTAGCTGGTCTGTCATAAAATGAGACAGTAGATCTAGCTGGTCTGTCATATTATAATAGAGACAGTAGATGTAGCTGGTCTGTCATAATATGAGACTGTAGATCTAGCTGGTCTGTCATAATATAATAGAGGCAGTAGATCTAGCTGGTCTGTCATAATATAATAGAGGCAGTAGATCTAGCTGGTCTGTTATAATATAATAGACAGTAGATCTAGCTGGTCTGTCATATTATAATATAGACAGTAGATCTAGATGGTCTGTCATAAAATGAGACAGTAGATCTAGATGATCTGTCATAATATAATACAGGCAGTAGATTTAGCTGGTCTGTCATAATATAATAGAGGCAGTCGATCTAGCTGGTCTGTCATAGTATAATAGAGACAGTAGATCTAGCTGGTCTGTCATAACATAGAGACAGTAGATCTAGCTGGTCTGTCATCATATAATAGAGACAGTAGATCTAGCTGGTCTGTCATAATATAATAGAGGCAGTATATCTAGCTGGTCTGTCATAATATAATAGAGACAGTAGATCTAGCTGGTCTGTCATAATATAACAGAGGCAGTCGATCTAGCTGGTCTGTCATAGTATAATAGAGACAGTAGATCGAGCTGGTCTGTCATAACATAGAGACAGTAGATCTAGCTGGTCTGTCATCATATAATAGAGGCAGTCGATCTAGCTGGTCTGTCATAGTATAATTGAGACAGTAGATCTAGATGGTCTGTCATAATATAATGGAGACAGTAGATCGAGCTGGTCTGTCATAGTATGAGACAGTAGATCTAGATGGTCTGTCATAATATAATACAGGCAGTAGATCTAGCTGGTCTGTGATAATATAATAGAGGCAGTCGATCTAGCTGGTCTGTCATACTATAATAGAGACAGTAGATCTAGCTGGTCTGTCATAATATGAGACAGTAGATCTAGCTGGTCTGTCATAATATGAGACAGTAGATCTAGCTGGTCTGTCATAGTATGAGACAGTAGATCTAGCTGGTCTGTCATAAAATGAGACAGTAGATCTAGCTGGTCTGTCATAATATAATACAGGCAGTAGATCTAGCTGGTCTGTCATAATATGAGGCAGTAGATCTAGCTGGTCTGTCATAATATGAGACAGTAGATCTAGCTGGTCTGTCATATATATGAGACAGTAGATCTAGCTGGTCTGTCATAATATGAGACAGTAGATCTAGCTGGTCTGTCATAATATGAGACAGTAGATCTAGCTGGTCTGTCATAATATGAGACAGTAGATATTATTATTATTATTATTATTATTATCTAGCTGGTCTGTCATAATATGAGACAGTAGATCTAGCTGGTCTGTCATAATATAATACAGGCAGTAGATTTAGCTGGTCTGTCATAATATAATAGAGGCAGTAGATCTAGCTGGTCTGTCATAATATAATAGTGGCAGTAGATCTAGCTGGTCTGTCATAATATGAGACAGTAGATCAAGATGGTCTGTCATAATATAATACAGGCAGTAGATCTAGCTGGTCTGTCATAACATAGAGACAGTAGATCTAGCTGGTCTGTCATAATATAATAGAGGCAGTCGATCTAGCTGGTCTGTCATAGTATAATAGAGGCAGTCGACTAAGCTGGTCTGTCATACTATAATAGAGACAGTAGATCTAGCTGGTCTGTCATAAGACAATCGAGACAGTCGATCTAGCTTGCCTGTCATAACATAGAGACAGTCGATCTAGCTGGTCTGTCATAGTATAATAGAGACAGTAGATCTAGCTGGTCTTTCATAATATGAGACATTAGATCTAGATGGTCTGTCATAATATAATACAGGCAGTAGATCTAGCTGGTCTGTCATAACATAGAGACAGTAGATCTAGCTGGTCTGTCATAATATAATAGAGACAGTAGATCTAGCTGGTCTGTCATAATATAATAGAGGCAGTAGATCTAGCTGGTCTGTCATAATATGAGACAATAGATCTAGCTGGTCTGTCATAGTATAATAGAGACAGTAGATCTAGCTGGTCTTTCATAATATGAGACATTAGATCTAGATGGTCTGTCATAATATAATACAGGCAGTAGATCTAGCTGGTCTGTCATAACATAGAGACAGTAGATCTAGCTGGTCTGTCATAATATAATAGAGACAGTAGATCTAGCTGGTCTGTCATAATATGAGACAAGTAGATCTAGCTGGTCTGTCATAATATGAGACAGTAGATCTAGCTGGTCTGTCATAGTATAATAGAGACAGTAGATCTAGCTGGTCTCATAATATGAGACAGTAGATCTAGATGGTCTGTCATAATATAATACAGGCAGTAGATCTAGCTGGTCTGTCATAATATAGAGACAGTAGATCTAGCTGGTCTGTCATAACATAGAGACAGTAGATCTAGCTGGTCTGTCATAATATAATAGAGACAGTAGATCTAGCTGGTCTGTCATAATATAATAGAGGCAGTAGATCTAGCTGGTCTGTCATAATATGAGACAGTAGATCTAGCTGGTCTGTCATAATATGAGACAGTAGATCTAGCTGATCTGTCATAATATGAGACAGTAGATCTAGCTGGTCTGTCATAATATGAGACAGTAGATCTAGCTGGTCTGTCATAATATGAGACAGTAGATCTAGCTGGTCTGTCATAATATAATACAGGCAGTAGATCTAGCTGGTCTGTCATAATATAATAGAGGCAGTATATCTAGCTGGTCTGTCATAATATAATAGTGGCAGTAGATCTAGCTGGTCTGTCATAATATGAGACAGTAGATCAAGATGGTCTGTCATAATATAATACAGGCAGTAGATCTAGCTGGTCTGTCAAAATATAATAGAGACAGTAGATCTAGCTGGTCTGTCATAATATAATAGAGACAGTAGATCTAGCTGGTCTGTCATAATACAATAGAGACAGTAGATCTAGCTGGTCTGTCATAAAATGAGACAGTAGATCTAGATGGTCTGTCATAATATAAAGAGACAGATCTAGCTGGTCTGTCATAATACAATCGAGACAGTAGATCTAGCTTGCCTGTCATAACATAGAGACAGTAGATCTAGCTGGTCTGTCATCATATAATAGAGACAGTCGATCTAGCTGGTCTGTCATCATATAATAGAGACAGTAGATCTAGCTGGTCTGTCATAATATAATAGAGACAGTAGATCTAGCTGGTCTGTCATAATATAATAGAGACAGTAGATCTAGCTGGTCTGTCATCATATAATAGAGACAGTAGATCTAGCTGGTCTGTCATCATATAATAGAGACAGTAGATCTAGCTGGTCTGTCATCATATAATAGAGACAGTAGATCTAGCTGGTCTGTCATAATATAAGAGACAGATCTAGCTGGTCTGTCATAATATAATAGAGACAGTCGATCTAGCTGGTCTGTCATAACATAGAGACAGTAGATCTAGCTGGTCTGTCATAATATAATAGAGGCAGTAGATCTAGCTGGTCTGTCATAATATAATAGAGGCAGTAGATCTAGCTGGTCTGTCATAATATAATAGAGACAGTAGATCTAGCTGGTCTGTCATAATATAATAGAGACAGTAGATCTAGCTGGTCTGTCATAATATAATAGAGACAGTAGATCTAGCTGGTCTGTCATAATATGAGACAGTAGATCTAGCTGGTCTGTCATAATATAATAGAGACAGTAGATCTATCTGGTCTGTCATAAAATAGAGACAGTAGATCTAGCTGGTCTGTCATATTATAATAGAGACAGTAGATGTAGCTGGTCTGTCATAATATGAGACAGTAGATCTAGCTGGTCTGTCATAATATAATACAGGCAGTAGATCTAGCTGGTCTGTCATAATATAATAGAGGCAGTAGATCTAGCTGGTCTGTTATAATATAATAGACAGTAGATCTAGCTGGTCTGTCATATTATAATGAGACAGTAGATCTAGCTGGTCTGTCATAAAATGAGACAGTAGATCTAGATGGTCTGTCATAATATAATAGAGGCAGTAGATCTAGCTGGTCTGTCATAATATAATAGAGCAGTAGATCTAGCTGGTCTGTCATAGTATAATAGAGACAGTAGATCTAGCTGGTCTGTCATAATATAACAGAGACAGTAGATCTAGCTGGTCTGTCATAATATAATAGAGACAGTAGATCTAGCTGGTCTGTCATAATATAATAGAGACAGTAGATCTAGCTGGTCTGTCATCATATAATAGAGGCAGTCGATCTAGCTGGTCTGTCATAGTATAATAGAGACAGTAGATCTAGATGGTCTGTCATAATATAATGGAGACAGTAGATTCAGCTGGTCTGTCATAAAATGAGACAGTAGATCTAGATGATCTGTCATAATATAATAGAGGCAGTCGATCTAGCTGGTCTGTCATAGTATAATAGAGACAGTAGATCTAGCTGGTCTGTCATAAGACAGAGACAGTAGATCTAGCTTGCCTGTCATAACATAGAGACAGTAGATCTAGCTGGTCTGTCATAATATAATAGAGGCAGTCGATCTAGCTGGTCTGTCATAGTATAATAGAGGCAGTCGACTAAGCTGGTCTGTCATACTATAATAGAGACAGTAGATCTAGCTGGTCTGTCATAAGACAATCAAGACAGTCGATCTAGCTGGTCTGTCATAGTATAATAGAGACAGTAGATCTAGCTGGTCTTTCATAATATGAGACATTAGATCTAGATGGTCTGTCATAATATAATACAGGCAGTAGATCTAGCTGGTCTGTCATAACATAGAGACAGTAGATCTAGCTGGTCTGTCATAATATAATAGAGACAGTAGATCTAGCTGGTCTGTCATAATATAATAGAGGCAGTAGATCTAGCTGGTCTGTCATAATATGAGACAGTAGATCTAGCTGGTCTGTCATAATATGAGACAGTAGATCTAGCTGGTCTGTCATAAAATGAGACAGTAGATCTAGATGGTCTGTCATAATATAATACAGGCAGTAGATCTAGCTGGTCTGTCATAACATAGAGACAGTAGATCTAGCTGGTCTGTCATAATATAATAGAGACAGTAGATCTAGCTGGTCTGTCATAATATAATAGAGCAGTAGATCTAGCTGGTCTGTCATAATATGAGACAGTAGATCTAGCTGGTCTGTCATAATATGAGACAGTAGATCTAGCTGGTCTGTCATAATATGAGACAGTAGATCTAGCTGGTCTGTCATAATATGAGACAGTAGATCTAGCTGGTCTGTCATAATATGAGACAGTAGATCTAGCTGGTCTGTCATAATATAATAGAGACAGTAGATCTAGCTGGTCTGTCATAATATAATAGAGGCAGTAGATCTAGCTGGTCTGTCATAATATAATAGAGGCAGTAGATCTAGCTGGTCTGTCATAATATGAGACAGTAGATCTAGCTGGTCTGTCATAATATGAGACAGTAGATCTAGCTGGTCTGTCATAATATGAGACAGTAGATCTAGCTGGTCTGTCATAATATAATAGAGAAAGTAGATCTAGCTGGTCTGTCATAATATAATAGAGACAGTAGATCTAGCTGGTCTGTCATATTATAATAGAGACAGTAGATCTAGCTGGTCTGTCATATTATAATAGAGACAGTAGATCTAGCTGGTCTGTCATAATATGAGGCAGTAGATCTAGCTGGTCTGTCATAATATAATAGAGACAGTAGATCTAGCTGGTCTGTCATAGTATGAGACAGTAGATCTACCTGGTCTGTCATAAAATGAGACAGTAGATCTAGATGGTCTGTCATAATATAATACAGAGGGTAGATCTAGCTGGTCTGTCATATTATAATAGAGACAGTAGATCTAGCTGGTCTGTCATAATATGAGACTGTAGATCTAGCTGGTCTGTCATAAAATGAGACAGTAGATCTAGCTTGCTTGTCATAACATAGAGACAGTAGATCTAGCTTGCTTGTCATAACATAGAGACAGTAGATCTAGCTGGTCTGTCATAATATAATAGAGGCAGTCGATCTAGCTGGTCTGTCATAGTATAATAGAGACAGTAGATCTAGCTGATATGTCATAATACAATAGAAACAGTAGATCTAGCTGGTCTGTCAAAATATAATAGAGACAGTAGATCTAGCTGGTCTGTCATAATATAATAGAGACAGTAGATCTAGCTGGTCTGTCATAATACAATAGAGACAGTAGATCTAGCTGGTCTGTCATAAAATGAGACAGTAGATCTAGATGATCTGTCATAATATAATAGAGGCAGTAGATCTAGCTGGTCTGTCATAGTATAATAGAGGCAGTAGATCTAGCTGGTCTGTCATAATATAATAGAGACAGTAGATCTAGCTGGTCTGTCATAATATGAGACAGTAGATCTAGCTGGTCTGTCATAATATAATACAGGCAGTAGATCTAGCTGGTCTGTCATAATATAATAGAGACAGTAGATCTAGCTGGTCTGTCATAATATAATAGAGGCAGTAGATCTAGCTGGTCTGTCATAATATAATAGAGACAGTAGATCTAGCTGGTCTGTCATAATATGAGACAGTAGATCTAGCTTGTCTGTCATAACATAGAGACAGTAGATCTAGCTGGTCTGTCATAATATAATAGAGACAGTAGATAGCTGGTCTGTCATAATATAATAGAGACAGTAGATCTAGCTGGTCTGTCATAACATGAGACAGTAGATCTAGATGGTCTGTCATAATATAATAGAGGCAGTCGATCTAGCTGGTCTGTCATAATAATAGAGACAGTAGATCTAGCTGGTCTGTCATAATATAATAGAGACAGTAGATCTAGCTGGTCTGTCATATATAATAGAGACAGTAGATCTAGCTGGTCTGTCATAATATAATAGAGACAGTAGATCTAGCTGGTCTGTCATTATAATAGAGACAGTAGATCTAGCTGGTCTGTCATAAAATGAGACAGTAGATCTAGCTGGTCTGTCATAATATAATACAGACAGTAGATCTAGCTGGTCTGTCATAATATAATAGAGACAGTAGATCTAGCTGGTCTGTCATAATATAATAGAGCAGTAGATCTAGCTGGTCTGTCATAATATAATAGAGACAGTAGATCTAGCTGGTCTGTCATAATATAATAGAGACAGTAGATCTAGCTGGTCTGTCATAATAATAGAGACAGTAGATCTAGCTGGTCTGTCATAATATAATAGAGACAGTAGATCTAGCTGGTCTGTCATAATATAATAGAGACAGTAGATCTAGCTGGTCTGTCATAATATAATAGAGACAGTAGATCTAGCTGGTCTGTCATAATATAATAGAGACAGTAGATCTAGCTGGTCTGTCATAATATAAGAGACAGTAGATCTAGCTGGTCTGTCATAATATAATAGAGACAGTAGATCTAGCTGGTCTGTCATAATATGAGACAGTAGATCTAGCTGGTCTGTCATAATATAATCGAGACAGTAGATCTATATGGTCTGTCATAAAATAATAGAGACAGTAGATCTAGCTGGTCTCTCATATTATAACAGAGACAGTAGATGTAGCTGGTCTGTCATATTATAATAGAGACAGTAGATGTAGCTGGTCTGTCATAATATAATAGAGACAGTAGATCTATCTGGTCTGTCATAAAATAGAGACAGTAGATCTAGCTGGTCTGTCATATTATAATAGAGACAGTAGATGTAGCTGGTCTGTCATAATATGAGACAGTAGATCTAGATTGGCTGTCATAATATAATACAGGCAGTAGATCTAGCTGGTCTGTCATAATATAATAGAGACAGTAGATCTAGCTGGTCTGTCATAATATAATAGAGGCAGTAGATCTAGCTGGTCTGTCATAATATAATAGAGGCAGTAGATCTAGCTGGTCTGTCATAATATAATAGAGACAGTAGATCTAGCTGGTCTGTCATAATATGAGACAGTAGATCTAGCTGGTCTGTCATAATATGAGACAGTAGATCTAGCTGGTCTGTCATAATATAATAGAGACAGTAGATCTAGCTGGTCTGTCATAATATAATAGAGACAGTAGATCTAGCTGGTCTCTCATATTATAATAGAGACAGTAGATCTAGCTGGTCTGTCATAATATAATAGAGACAGTAGATCTAGCTGGTCTGTCATAATAGAGAGACAGTAGATCTAGCTGGTCTGTCATATATAATGAGACAGTAGATCTAGCTGGTCTGTCATAAATAATGAGACAGTAGATCTAGCTGGTCTGTCATAATATGAGACAGTAGATCTAGCTGGTCTGTCATAATATAATGAGACAGTAGATCTAGCTGGTCTGTCATAATATAATAGAGACAGTAGATCTAGCTGGTCTGTCATAATATAATAGAGACAGTAGATCTAGCTGGTCTGTCATAATATAATAGAGACAGTAGATCTAGCTGGTCTGTCATAATATGAGACAGTAGATCTAGCTGGTCTGTCATAATATAATAGAGGCAGTAGATCTAGCTGGTCTGTCATATATAATAGAGACAGTAGATCTAGCTGGTCTGTCATAAAATAATAGAGACAGTAGATCTAGCTGGTCTGTCATAATATAATAGAGGCAGTAGATCTAGCTGGTCTGTCATATATAATAGAGACAGTAGATCTAGCTGGTCTGTCATAACATAGAGACAGTAGATCTAGCTGGTCTGTCATCATATAATAGAGACAGTAGATCTAGCTGGTCTGTCATAATATAATAGAGACAGTAGATCTAGCTGGTCTGCTGGTCTGGTCATAGTATAATAGAGACAGTAGATCTAGCTGGTCTGTCATAATATAATAGAGACAGTAGATCTAGCTGGTCTGTCATAATATAATACAGAGACAGTAGATCTAGCTGGTCTGTCATATTATAATAGAGACAGTAGATCTAGCTGGTCTGTCATAATATAATAGAGACAGTAGATCTAGCTGGTCTGTCATAATATAAAATGAGACAGTAGATCTAGCTGGTCTGTCATAATATAGAGACAGTAGATCTAGCTGGTCTGTCATATATAATAGAGACAGTAGATCTAGCTGGTCTGTCATAATATAATAGAGACAGTAGATCTAGCTGGTCTGTCATAATATAATAGAGACAGTAGATCTAGCTGGTCTGTCATAATATAATAGAGACAGTAGATCTAGCTGGTCTGTCATAATATAATAGAGACAGTAGATCTAGCTGGTCTGTCATAATATAATAGAGACAGTAGATCTAGCTGGTCTGTCATAATATAATAGAGACAGTAGATCTAGCTGGTCTGTCATAAAATGAGACAGTAGATCTAGATGGTCTGTCATAATATAATACAGGCAGTAGATCTAGCTGGTCTGTCATAATATAATAGAGACAGTAGATCTAGCTGGTCTGTCATAATATAATAGAGACAGTAGATCTAGCTGGTCTGTCATAATATAATAGAGACAGTAGATCTAGCTGGTCTGTCATAATATAATAGAGACAGTAGATCTAGCTGGTCTGTCATAATATAATAGAGACAGTAGATCTAGCTGGTCTGTCATAATATAATAGAGGCAGTAGATCTAGCTGGTCTGTCATAATATAATAGAGACAGTAGATCTAGCTGGTCTGTCATAAGATAATCGAGACAGTAGATCTAGCTGGTCTGTCATAATAATAGAGACAGTAGATCTAGCTGGTCTGTCATAATATAATAGAGGACAGTAGATCTAGCTGGTCTGTCATAATATAATAGAGACAGTAGATCTAGCTGGTCTGTCATAATATAATAGAGACAGTAGATCTAGCTGGTCTGTCATATATAATAGAGACAGTAGATCTAGCTGGTCTGTCATAATATAATGAGACAGTAGATCTAGCTGGTCTGTCATAATATAATAGAGACAGTAGATCTAGCTGGTCTGTCATAATATAATAGAGACAGTAGATCTAGCTGGTCTGTCATAATATAATAGAGACAGTAGATCTAGCTGGTCTGTCATAATATGAGACAGTAGATCTAGCTGGTCTGTCATAATATAATGAGACAGTAGATCTAGCTGGTCTGTCATAATATGAGACAGTAGATCTAGTCTGTCATAAAATAGACAGTAGATCTAGCTGGTCTGCCATAGTATAATAGAGACAGTAGATCCAGCTGGTCTGTCATAATATAATAGAGACAGTAGATCTAGCTGGTCTGTCATAATATGAGACAGTAGATCTAGCTGGTCTGTCATAATATGAGACAGTAGATCTAGCTGGTCTGTCATAATATGAGACAGTAGATCTAGCTGGTCTCTCATATTATAATAGAGACAGTAGATCTAGCTGGTCTCTCATTATAATAGAGACAGTAGATCTAGCTGGTCTGTCATAAAATGAGACAGTAGATCTAGATTGTCTGTCATAATATAATACAGGCAGTAGATCTAGCTGGTCTGTCATAATATAATAGAGACAGTAGATCTAGCTGGTCTGTCATAATATAATAGAGGCAGTAGATCTAGCTGGTCTGTCATAATATAATAGAGACAGTAGATCTAGCTGGTCTCTCATATATAATAGAGACAGTAGATCTAGCTGGTCTGTCATAATATAATAGAGGCAGTAGATCTAGCTGGTCTGTCATATATAATAGAGACAGTAGATCTAGCTGGTCTGTCATAATATAATAGAGACAGTAGATCTAGCTGGTCTGTCATAATATAATAGAGACAGTAGATCTAGCTGGTCTGTCATAATATAGAGACAGTAGATCTAGCTGGTCTGTCATAATATAATAGAGACAGTAGATCTAGCTGGTCTGTCATAATAATGAGACAGTAGATCTAGCTGGTCTGTCATAATATAATAGAGACAGTAGATCTAGCTGGTCTGTCATAATAATAGAGACAGTAGATCTAGCTGGTCTGTCATAATATAATAGAGACAGTAGATCTAGCTGGTCTGTCATAATATAATAGAGACAGTAGATCTAGCTGGTCTGTCATAATATAATAGAGACAGTAGATCTAGCTGGTCTGTCATATATAATAGAGACAGTAGATCTAGCTGGTCTGTCATAGTATAATAGAGACAGTAGATCTAGCTGGTCTGTCATACTATAATAGAGACAGTAGATCTAGCTGGTCTGTCATAATATAATAGAGACAGTAGATCTAGCTGGTCTGTCATGTATAATAGAGACAGTAGATCTAGCTGGTCTGTCATAATATAATAGAGCAGTCAAGAGATCTAGCTGGTCTGTCATAGTATAATAGAGACAGTAGATCTAGCTGGTCTCATAATATGAGACAGTAGATCTAGATGGTCTGTCATAATATAATACAGGCAGTAGATCTAGCTGGTCTGTCATAATATAGAGACAGTAGATCTAGCTGGTCTGTCATAATATAATAGAGACAGTAGATCTAGCTGGTCTGTCAAAATATAACAGAGACAGTAGTTCTAGCTGGTCTGTCATAATATAATAGAGACAGTAGATCTAGCTGGTCTGTCATAATACAATAGAGGCAGTAGATCTAGCTGGTCTGTCATAAAATGAGACAGTAGATCTAGATGATCTGTCATAATATAATAGAGACAGTAGATCTAGCTGGTCTGTCATATTATCATAGAGACAGTAGATGTAGCTGGTCTGTCATAATATGAGACAGTAGATCTAGCTGTCTGTCATAAAATGAGACAGTAGATCTAGATGGTCTGTCATAATATAATACAGGCAGTAGATCTAGATGGTCTGTCATAATATAATAGAGACAGTAGATCTAGCTGGTCTGTCATAATATGAGACAGTAGATCTAGCTGGTCTGTCATAATATGAGACAGTAGATCTAGCTGGTCTGTCATAGTATAATAGAGACAGTAGATCTAGCTGGTCTGTCATAATATATGAGACAGTAGATCTAGCTGGTCTGTCATAATATGAGACAGTAGATCTAGCTGGTCTGTCATATATAATGAGACAGTAGATCTAGCTGGTCTGTCATAATAATGAGACAGTAGATCTAGCTGGTCTGTCATAATATGAGACAGTAGATCTAGCTGGTCTGTCATAGTATGAGACAGTAGATCTAGCTGGTCTGTCATAAAATGAGACAGTAGATCTAGATGGTCTGTCATAATATAATACAGGCAGTAGATCTAGCTGGTCTGTCATAATATAATAGAGACAGTAGATCTAGCTGGTCTGTCATAATATAATAGAGACAGTAGATCTAGCTGGTCTGTCATAATATAATAGAGACAGTAGATCTAGCTGGTCTGTCATAATATAATAGAGACAGTAGATCTAGCTGGTCTGTCATAATATAATAGAGACAGTAGATCTAGCTGGTCTGTCATAATATAATGAGACAGTAGATCTAGCTGGTCTGTCATAACAATATGAGACAGTAGATCTAGCTGGTCTGTCATAATAATGAGACAGTAGATCTAGCTGGTCTGTCATAATATAATAGAGACAGTAGATCTAGCTGGTCTGTCATAATAAATGAGACAGTAGATCTAGCTGGTCTGTCATAATATAATAGAGGCAGTAGATCTAGCTGGTCTGTCATAATATAGAGACAGTAGATCTAGCTGGTCTGTCATAATATAATAGAGACAGTAGATCTAGCTGGTCTGTCATAATAATAGAGACAGTAGATCTAGCTGGTCTGTCATAATATGAGACAGTAGATCTAGCTGGTCTGTCATAATATAATAGAGGCAGTCGATCTAGCTGGTCTGCCATAATATAATAGAGACAGTAGATCTAGCTGGTCTGTCATAATATAATAGAGACAGTAGATCTAGCTGGTCTGTCATAATATGAGACAGTAGATCTAGCTGGTCTGTCATAATATGAGACAGTAGATCTAGCTGGTCTGTCATAATATGAGACAGTAGATCTAGCTGGTCTCTCATATTATAATAGAGACAGTAGATCTAGCTGGTCTCTCATAATATAATAGAGACAGTAGATCTAGCTGGTCTGTCATAATATGAGACAGTAGATCTAGCTGGTCTGTCATAATATAATATGAGACAGTAGATCTAGCTGGTCTGTCATAATATAATAGAGACAGTAGATCTAGCTGGTCTGTCATCATATAATAGAGACAGTAGATCTAGCTGGTCTGTCATATTATAATAGAGACAGTAGATCTACCTTGTCTGTCATAAAATGAGACAGTAGATCTAGCTGGTCTGTCATAATATAATGAGACAGTAGATCTAGCTGGTCTGTCATAAATAATAGAGACAGTAGATCTAGCTGGTCTGATAATAGAGACAGTAGATGTAGCTGGTCTGTCATAATATGAGACAGTAGATCTAGCTGGTCTGGCTGAGACAGTAGATCATAATATAATACAGGCAGTAGATCTAGCTGGTCTGTCATAATATAATAGAGACAGTAGATCTAGCTGGTCTGTCATAATATAATAGAGACAGTAGATCTAGCTGGTCTGTCATAATATAATAGAGACAGTAGATCTAGCTGGTCTGTCATAATATGAGACAGTAGATCTAGCTGGCCTGTCATAATATGAGAGAGTAGATCTAGCTGGTCTGTGATAATATAATACAGGCAGTAGATCTAGCTGGTCTGTGATAATATAATAGAGAGGGTAGATCTAGCTGGTCTGTCATATTATAATAGAGACAGTAGATCTAGCTAGTCTGTCATAATATAATGGAGACAGTAGATCTAGCTGGTCTGTCATAATATAATACAGGCAGTAGATCTAGCTGGTCTGTGATAATATAATAGAGAGGGTAGATCTAGCGGGTCTGTCATATTATAATAGAGACAGTAGATGTAGCTGGTCTGTCATAATATAATAGAGACAGTAGATCTAGCTGGTCTGTCATAATATGAGACAGAAAATCTAGATGTCTGTCATAATATAATAGAGACAGTAGATCTAGCTGGTCTGTCATAATATGAGACAGAAAATCTAGATGGTCTGTCATAATACAATAGAGACAGTAGATCTAGCTGGTCTGCCATAATAAAATAAAGACAGTATATCTAGCTGGTCTGTCATAATAAAACAGAGACAGTAGATCTAGCTGGTCTGTCATAACAAAAAAAAAGCAGAAATATAGATAAAATTAATCACTAACCCTTGATTTTCTTCATCAGATGACACTCATAGGACATCATGTTATACATGTATTGTGTGTTTTGTTCGATAATGTTCATATATATACATATAAAATCTCAGTTTACATTGGCTCGTTACGTGCAGTAATGTTTTGATTCCAAAACATCCTGTGATTTGGCAGAAATACAAGTGTTATTCACAGAATTAAAGATAAACTTATCCTCTATGCAACCGCTGTGTCAGATTTTTAAAAAACTTCACGGAAAAATAATAATCTGTGAAAGGCGCTCAGAACCCAAAGTAGCCAAAGAAATAGCCGCCATTTTGGCTTCAACAGAAGCTACAAATAAACACTATAAATATTTACTTACCTTTGAATATCTTCATCAGAAGGCACCCCCAGGAATCCCAGTTCGACAATAAATGACTGATTTGTTCCATAAAGTTTCATAAAGCCCATCATTTAGCCACTTCTTGTTAGCATGTTCAGTCCAGTAATCCATCGTCATGAGGCATGAGCAATTTCTCCAGACAAAAACTAAAAAAATGCCTTTACAGATCATAGAAACAAGTCAAATGATGTATGCAATCCATATTTAGGATGTTTTAAACATGAATCATCAATAAGGTTCCAACCGGAGAATTTCATTGTCTGAGGAAAAGCATTGGAACAAGAGCATACTCTCTCGTGACCATGCGTAATGAGACCGAGGCTTTCTGCAGACCACTCAGTAAAAGAGCTCCTATGAGAATCTCCTTTATAGTAGCATCCTACAACCAGAATCTAAAGACTGTGACATCTTGTGGAAGCCCTAGGAAGTGCATGCACATCCATAACTAACGGATTTCAATTGGCACTGTTTTGAAAATCGATTTCTCACTTCCTGTTTGGATTTCCTCTCAGGTTGTCTGCCATATGAGTTCGGTTATACTCAGACATAATTCAAACAGTTTTAGAAACTTCAGTGTTCTCTATCCAACAGTAATAATAATATGCATATATTACCATCTGGGACAGAGTAGGATGCTGTTCAGTTTGGGAACGCAATTCATCCAAAGTGAAAATGCTGCCCCCTATCCCTAAAAGGTTTTAACTTAACCTGGTGCGCTAACCAAAACACAGGGTGGTGGACCGCCCAGGTCTTACCTAGTGTGTATACACAGTGAATACTACAGGATATGTATGCCCGCAGGCCTCTTGCCTAAGCACTCCCAAGGTGCCTTCCCCTTCCCCCCTGGGAACAAATTAAACAGAAAAGTACAAACAAGTTCAATAATCAAAACAGTCCTTTGGACATAAACATACCTCCTCAGGACCGCTACAAAATACTTCACAAAAACCTGTCTCTCAGCAAAAACCAACATAGGACATACTAATCAGCTCTCTCCTAACAACAACCAACATAGGACATACTAATCAGCTCTCTCCTAACAACAACCAACATAGGACATACTAATCAGCTCTCTCCTAACAAAAACCAACATAGGACATACTAATCAGCTCTCTCCTAACAACAACCAACATAGGATATCACCCTCATCTCTCGTCTGAGCAACAGAACACTGGCTTATATAGCTGGAAGAAGGAGTCTAATGGGATACAGCTGTCCAATTAGCAATGGGAGCCAAACAATTAGCTGCTTGGGGGAATTCAGGAAGCCATCCTGAAACACACACATACATACAAATACACAAACCACAACACAGAAACTGGGGAAAGTAACACGTTTTTTGAATACTGATGTTAACCTTTCTGGTTGTAACCTTTTTCGGCAAGACAGGTCTTCCAAAGGTGGTGGAGTGACAATCTTTACCAAGGATCACCTTCAGTGCTCGGTTGTCTTCACCAAGTCTGTCCACAAACAATTTGATTTGCTGGTTTAAAGTATTACATTTTCAAATAGCACCCAGCAACGGTCACCAAAAGCTATCGTCCTCCATCAGCACCGGCCTGTACCCTACCTGCCCTAAGCTCTCTCCTGGCCCCTTACACCAAGTCTGAATTTGTCCTGCTAGGTGACCTAAACTGGGACATGCTTAAACCACCTGGCCAGGTCCTAAAGCAATGGGACTCCCTAAATCTTTCTCAGAATATTTCCAATCCCACAAGGTATGACTCCATTCACCCAGAAAAGCCTACTCTCCTTGATGTTATCATGATGTTAGGTATCAGTCTGGTGTTTTCTGTAATGAACTTAGTGATCACTGTTTTACATCCTGTGTTTGTAATGGCTGCTCAGTGAAACGACCTGTCCTGATTTGTCATAGACGCTTGCTTAAAAAACTTTAATGAGCAAGTCTTCCTTCATGAACTGGCCTTTGTAAAATGGTATAGAATCAGCTTGGATTCTTTTTTGATATTTTCAGTGGTATTGTTAACAAACACACCCCCATAAAGAAAATAAGAATTTAAAACAGGTTCAACCCATGGTTCGACCGTGATCTCGCAGAGTTACTCCACCTCAATAATTGCATTTGGCAAAAGGCTTGGTGCAGGCATACTCAGGCTGACTGGATCTCATTCAGGAAAATGAGAAATAAGTGCACTCAGGCTATCCAGAAGGCCAAAGTTAGCTACTTTAAGGAGCAGTTCTCTCTCCGTGAGCCTAACCCCAAGAAGTTCTGGAAAATGGTTAAAGACCTGGAGAATAAACCCTCATCCTCACAGCTGCCCGTGTCCCTTAAAGTTGATGATGTGGTTGTTACTGACAAGAAGCACATGGCAGAGCTCTTTAATCACCGCTTCATTAAGTCAGTATTCCTGTTTGACTCGGCCACGCCTACTTGCCCGTCCAACATTTCCTCATCTCCCACCCCCTGTAATGCAACTATCCCCGATGCTTCTCCCTCTTTTCCCCCTGCCCCGCTACAAAGTTTCTCCCTGCAGGCAGTCACTGAGTCCGAGGTGCTAGAGGAGCTCCTGAAACTTGACCCCAAAAAGCCATCTGGGTCAGATGGTTTAGACCCATTCTTCTTTAAGGTTGCTGCCCATATCATCGCCAAGCCTATCTCCAACCTTTTTAACCTGTCTCTCCTTTCTGGGGAGGTTCCCATTGCTTGGAAGGCAGTCACGGTTCGTACTTTATTGAAAGGGAGAGATCAAGCTGATCCTAACTGTTATAGGCCTATTTCTATTTTGCCCTGTTTATCAAAAGTGTTGGAAAAATGTCAATAATCAACTGACTGGCTTTCTTGATGTCTACAGTATTCTCTATGGTATGCAATCGGGTTTTTGCTCAGGTTATGGATGTGTAAAGGTCCTCAATGATGTCATCATTGCCCTTGATTCTAAGCAATGTTGTGCTGCTATTTTTATTGACTTGACCAAAGCATTTGATATGGTAGACCATTCCATTCTTGTGGGCCGGCTAAGGAATATTGGTGTCTCTGAGGTGTCTTGGCCTGGTTTACTAACTACCTCTCTCAAAGAGTGCAGTGTGTAAAGTAAGAAAGTCTGCTGCTTCAGCCACTGCCTGTCACCAAGGGAGTACCCCAAGGCTCAATCCTATGCCCCACGATCTTCTCCCTTTACATCAACAACATCCCTCAGGCAGTAGGAAGTTCTCTCATCCATTTACAGTTGAAGTCGGAAGTTTACATACACTTCATACCAGCGTGAACATACCATTTGAGTGGTTGTAGTTAGAGCTGCTTTTGTGTTGGCTGGTTAGAGTTAGAGCTGTTATTTTGTTTGGTGGACAGAGTTAGAAGTGGTTTCCTATTGGTGGTTAGAGTTAGGGTTACTTTACAGTTGGGTGGTTAGAGTTAGATCTGTTTTTCAGTTGTTTCTATAAAGTTAGAACTTGTTTTGTTTTGGGTCGATAGATTTAAAGCTGTTTGCTTGTTGATTGGATAGAGTTAGTGCTGGCGGGTTTCCTGTTTGGTGAAAAGAGAGAGCTGGCTGGTTTCTTGTTGGTGGATAGAGTTAGAGCTGGCTAGTTTCTTGTTGATGGATAGAGATAGGGCTGGCTGGTTTATTGTTGGTGGATAGAGTTAAAGCTGGCTGGTTTCTTTTTGGGTGGATAGAGTTAGAGCTGGCTGGTTTCTTGTTGGTGGATAGAGTTAGGGCCGGCTGGTTTCTTGTTGGGTAGATAGAGTTGTGAAGATGCTGGAGGAAACAGGTACAACAGTATCTTTATGCACAGTAAAATGAGTCCTATATCGACATAACCTTAAAGCCGCTCAGCAAGAAAGAAGCCACTGCTCCAAAAGCCAGACTCCGGTTTGTAACTGCACATGGGGACAAAGATCGTACTTTTTGGAGAAATGTCCTCTGGTCTGATTAAAATAGAACTGTTTGGCGATAATGACCATCGTTATGTGTGGAGGAAAAAAGGGGAGGCTTGCAAGCCGAAGAACACCATCCCAACCGTGAAGCACGGGGGTGGCAGCATCATTTTGTGGGGGTGCTTTGCTGCAGGAGGGACTGGTGCACTTCACAAAATAGATGGCATCAGGAGGATGGAAAATTATGTGGATATATTGAAACAACCTCTCAAGACATCATTCAGGAAGCTTGGTGTCAAGTGGGTCTTCCAAATTGACAATGACCCCAAGCATACTTCCAAAGTTGTGGCAAAATGGACAACAAAGTCAAGGTATTGGAGTGACCATCACAAACCCTGACCTCAATTCTTATAGAAAATGTGTGGTCAGAACTGAAAAAGCTAGTGCGAGCAATGAGATCTACAAACCTGACTCAGTTACACCCGCTGTGTCAGGAGGAATGGGCCAAAATTCACCCAACTTATTGTGGGAAGCTTGTGGAAGGCTACCCAAAACGTTTGACCCAAGTTAAACAATTTAAAGGCAATACTACCAAATACTAATTGAGTATATGTAAACTTCTGACCCACTGGGAATGTGATGAAAGAAATAAAAGCTGAAAGAAATAATTGTATCTTATATTATTCTGACATTTCACATTCTTAAAATAAATTGGTGATCCTAAATGACCTAATTCAGGGAATTTTACTAGGATTAAATGTCAGGAATTGTGAAACTGAGTTTAAATATATTTGGCTAAAGTGTTTGTAAACTTCAGACTTCATCAGTTAATGCAGATGATACAGTCTTATACTCAGTTGGCCCCTCCCCGGATTTTGTGTTAAATGCTCTACAACAAAGCTTTCTTAGTGTCCAACAAGCTTTCTCTACCCATAACCTTGTTCTGAACACCTCCAAAACAAAGGTAATGTAGTTTGGTAAGGAGAATGCCCCTCTTCCCACAGGTGTGATTACTACCTCTGAGGGTTTAGAGCTTGAGGTAGTCACCACATACAAGTACTTGGGAGTATGGCTAGACAGTACACTGTCCTTCTCTCAGCACATATCAACGCTGCAGGCCAAAGTTAAATTGACTTGGTTTCCTCTATCGTAATCGCTCCTCTTTCACCCCAGCTGCCAAACTAACCCTGATTCAGATTACCATAGATCGGCAGGTAAGGTTGCTCTCGAGAGGCTAGATGTTCTTTACCATTCGGCAATCAGATTTGCTACCAATGCTCCTTATAGGACACATCACTGCACTCTATACTCTTCTGTAAACTGGTCATCTCTGTATACCCGTTGCAAGACCCACTGGTTGATGCTTATTTATAAAACCCTCTTAGGCCTCACTCCCCCCCTATCGGAGATATCTACTGCAGCCCTCATCCTCCACATACAACATCTGTTCTGCCAGTCACCTTCTGTTAAAGGTCCCCAAAGCACACACATCCCTGGGTCGCTCATCTTTTCAGTTCTCTGCAGCTAGCGACGGGAACAAGCTGCAACAAACACTCAAACTGGACAGTTTTACCTCAATCTCTTCATTCAAAGACTCAATCATGGACACTCTTACTGACAGTTGTGGCTGCTTTGCGTGATGTACTGTTGCCTCTACCTTCTTGCCCTTTGTGCTGTTGACTGTGCCCAATAATGTTTGTACCATGTTTTGTTCTGCTACCATCTTGTGCTCCTACCATGCTGTGTTGCCATGTGTTGCTGCCTTGCTATGTTGTTGTCTTAGGTCTCTCTTTATGTAGTGTCATGGTGTCTCTTTATGTACATTTACATTTACATTTAAGTCATTTAGCAGACGCTCTTATCCAGAGCGACTTACAAATTGGTGCAAACACCTAATGTAGTGTTGTGTTGTCGTGATGTGTTTTTTGTCCTATATTTACTGTATATGTTATATATTTTTAATTTTTAATCACAGCCTCTGTCCCCACAGGAGGTCTTTGGCCTTTTGGTCAAGGTACACATCTGTCGTTCTACCCCTGAATAAGGCAGTTAACCCACTGTTCCTAGGCCGTCATTGGAAATAAGAATTTGTTCTTAACTGACTTGCCTAGTTAAATAAAGGTTACATTTTTAAAAAGTGTGCAGGGGGTAGTGTGTAGGGGTAGTATAAGTGAGTAAGAGGTAGTGTGCAAAGGGTAGTGTGTAGGGGGTAGTATAAGTGTGTAAAGGGTAGTGTGCAGGGGGTAGTGTGTAAGGGGTAGTGTGTATGGGGTGGTATAAGTGTGTAGGGGTAGTGTGCAGGGGGTAGTATAAGTGTGCAGGGGAGTATTGTGTAGTGGGTAGTGTGTAGTGGGTAGTATAAGTGTGTAGGTGGTAGTGTGTAGGTGGTAGTGTGTAGGTGGTAGTGTGTATGGGTAGTGTGTACAGGGTAGTATTAGTGTGTAGGGGGTAGTATAAGTGTGTAGGGGGTAGTGTTTAGGGGGTAGTGTTTAGGGGTAGCATAAGTGTGTAGGGGTAGTGTGTAGTGATAGTGTGTCGGTGTATTATAAGTGTGTAGGGGCTAGTGTGTAGGGGGTGGTGTGTAGTACTGTGTAGGGTAGTGTGTAGGGGGTAGTGTGCAGTGGTAGTATAAGTATGTAGGGCGTGGTGTGTAGTAGTGTGTAGGGTAGTGTTTCAAGGGTAGTGTGTAGTGGTAGTATAAGTATGTAGGGGGTGGTGTGTAGGGTAGTGTGTAGGGGGTAGTGTGTAGTGGAAGTATAAGTATGTAGGGTGTGGTGTGTAGGGTCGTGTGTAGGGGGTAGTGTGTAGGGGAAGTATAAGTATGTAGGGTGTAGTGTGTTGGGGGTAGTGTGTAGGGGAAGTATAAATATGTAGGGGGTGGTGTGTAGTAGTGTGTAGGGTAGAGTGTAGGGGGTAGTGTGTAGTGGAAGTATAAGTATGTAGGGTGTGGTGTGTAGGGTCGTGTGTAGGGGGTAGTGTGTAGGGGAAGTATAAGTATGTAGGGGGTGGTGTGTAGTAGTGTGTAGGGTAGAGTGTAGGGGGTAGTGTGTAGGGGAAGTATAATTGTGTAGGGTGTAGTGTGTTGGGGGTAGTGTGTAGGTGTTGTCTGTGTGTCCAGTCTACTCCTAATCCCCCCAGGGGAATTAGCCTCCAGACCGCGCCTCGTTAAGCCATCTGACGGGAGCGAGCAGTTTGTCCTCCATCTCATTTTGCCTCACGCTTCTCTCTCTGCGTCACCATCGCAATGAACAGGTCCTCCTTGCGCTCTGGTGAGTACTCCTTGTGCCTTTCCCTTCTCCTCTTTCGCTCCCTCTCTCCTCTCCTTTTTTCTCTTTAGATAAAGAAAGGAATGGAGACTGTCAGTTTGGGTGGGTTCTGGCTGTAGTTGTTTAAATCCTTCGGGGCTGGGTGAGGGTTAGTGTTAGGGACAGGACTGGGAAGGGAAGGAGAGGGCAAGGAAGAGAGAGAGGGAGAGGGAGGTGAGACTTGGTGAGAGAGGCCAGGTGCAGCAGGGTGCTGATCCAGCCATCTGCCTGCATACAGACACAGACCTGTTACCATGGTGACCAAGACACCTGTTATGGTGGTGTTAAATTAAAGCTGTATTACTAGATATATGTCTGGAAACATCCTAGACCCTACAGGGACACAGGGTTAACTACATAACTACAGCATACTAACTACACCTTACAGTACTATACTGGTACTATATTAATAAATATGTCTGTAAGCATCCTAGACCCTACAGGGACACAGGGTTAACTACATAACTACAGCATACTAACTACACCTTACAGTACTATACTGGTACTATATTAATAAATATGTCTGTAAGCATCCTAGACCCTACAGAGACACAGGGTTAGCTACAGGACTATAGCATACTAACTACACCTTACAGTACTATACTGGGACTATATTAATAAATATATGTCTGGAAACATCCTAGACCCTACAGGGACACAGGGTTAACTACAGAACTACAGCATACTAACTACACCTTACAGTACTATACTGGTACTATATTAATAAATATATGTCTGGAAACATCCAGACCCTACAGGGACACAGGGTTAGCTACAGAACTGCAGCATACTAAATACACCTTACAGTACTATACTGGTACTATATTAACAAATATATGTCTGGAAACATCCTAGACCCTACAGGGACACAGGGTTAGCTACAGAACTACAGCATACTAACTACACCTTACAGTACTATACTGGTACTATATTAATAAATATATCTGTAAGCATCCTAGACCTTACAGTGACAGGGTTAGCTACAGGACTATAGCATACTAACTACACCTTACAGTACTATACTGGTACTATATTAATAAATATATGTCTGGAAACATCCTAGACCCTACAGGGACAGGGTTAGCTACAGGACTATAGCATACTAACTACACCTTACAGTACTATACTGGTACTATATTGTTATTATTATTTATTTAACCAGGTAGGTCAGTTGAGAACACCTTTATTTAACCAGGTAGGCCAGTTGAGAACAAGTTCTCATTTACAACTGCGACCTGGCCAAGATAAAGCAAAGCAGTGCGACACAAACAACAACCCAGAGTTACACATGGAATAAACAAACGTACAGTCAATAACACAATAGAATAAAAGAAGGTCTATATACAGTGTGTGAATGGCATGACGTGGTAAGGCAAGGAATAGGCCATAGTAGCAAAGTAATTACAATTTAGCAGATTAACACTGGAGGGAGTGATAGATGAGCAGATGATGATGAGCAGATGATGGTGTGTAAGTAGTGATACTGGTGTGCAAAAGAGCAGCAAAGTAAATTAAAACAATATGGGGATGAGGTATGGGGATGAGGAGGTAGGGTGGGTGGGCTATTTACAGATGGACTATGTACAGCTGCAGCGATCGGTTAGCTGCCCTTTTTTGAAAAGGGCATGCTTATTTAAGATGGTGAGGAAATTACTTTTAAAGAACTACCAGGCATCCTCGACTGATGAGATGAGGTCAATATCCTTCCAGGATACCGGGACCAGGTCGATTAGAAAGGCCTTCTCGCAGAAGTGTTTTAGGGAGCGTTTGACAGTGATGAGGGGTGGTCGTTTGACCGCAGTCCCATAGCGGATGCAGGCAATGACGCAGTGATCGCTGAGATCCTGATTGAAAACAGCATTGGTGTATTTGGTGGGCAAGTTGGTCAGGATAATATCTATGAGGGTGCCCATGTTTATGGATTTAGGGTTGTACCTGGTGGTTTCCTTGATATTTTGTGTGAGATTGAGGGTATCTAGCTTAGATTGTAGGACTGCTGGGGTGTTAAGCATATCCCAGTTTAGGTCACCTAACAGAACGAACTCTGAAGATAGATGTGGGGTAATCAATTCACATATGGTGTCCAGGGCACAGTTGGGAGCTGAGGGGGGTCTATAACAGGCGGCAACAGTGAGAGACTTATTTCTGGAGAGATACATTTTTTAAATTAGAAGCTCGAAGTATTTGGGTATAGACCTGAAAAGTATGACAGAACTGTGCAGGCTATCTCTGCAGTAGATTGCAACTCCTCCCCCTTTGGCAGTTCTATCTTGACGGAAAATGTTGTATTGGGTATGGAAATCTCAGAATCTTTGGCGGCCTTCCTAAGCCAGGATTCAGACAAGGCTAGGACATCAGGGTTGGCGGAGTGTGCTAAAGCAGTGAGTAAAACAAACTTAGGGGGGGGCTTCTGATGTTAACATGCATGAAACCAAGGCTTTTTCGATTACAGAAGTCAACGAATGAGATTGCCTGGGGACACGCAGGGCCTGGGTTTACCTCCACATCACTCAAAGAACAGAGGAGGAGTAGGATGAGGGTACGGCTAAAGGCTAGCAAAACTGGTCATCTAGTTCGTTGGGGACAGAGAATAAAAGGAGCAGATTTCTGGGCATGGTAGAATAGATTCAGGGCATAATATGCAGACAGGGGTATGGTAGGGTGTGGGTACAGTGGAGGTAAACCCAGGTACTGGGTGACAATAGAGAGGTTGCATCTCTGGACATGCTTGTTATACTGGGTGAGGTCACCGCATGTGTGGGAATTGGGACAAAGGAGGTATCTGAGGCATGTACAGTGGGACTAGGGGCTCCGCAGTAAACTAAGACAATAATAACTATCCTAAACAACAGTATACAAGGCATATTGACATTTGAGAGAGACATAAAGCGAGGCATAAAGCAATCACAGGTGTTGATTGGGAGAGCTAGCTAAGACACCAACTGGTAAGACAACAACAGCTAATCAGCTAAGACAACAACAACAGGTAAAATGGCGATGAATGGACAGAGAGTATCTGTGAACTACACTTAGGGCCTGAGTTTGAGGCTGGGGCCGACAGATAAACAAAGAAACAAAGTGAAGTACCGTGATAAATTAACAGTCCAGCAGGCATCAGCTATGTAGCCAAGTGATCATAGGGTCCAGGGGGCAGCAATAGAAGGAACAGGGAAGCCGCTAGGTAGGCGTTGCTACACTAGCACGCGGGAGACACAGCGTTTAAAGTTAGCAGGCCGGGTAGGTAGAAGCTTCTGCTCCAACATCCGGCAAAGGCCGGTTGAAGGCACAGCTGATGGAATTACGTCTGCGGACCAGTCGTGGTGGTACGGTGGGGTGCCGTGTAGACGAAGGGACCGGGCCAGATGGGGAAAGAGGTATTGTAGTTGTGGTAATTTCATTTGCTAGCTGGGAGATGTGTCTGGCTCAGGGCTAGCTTCGGGGCTGGGTCACTCAGTGGCCGCCAGCTAGCTGTGATGATCAATGGTCCAGGGTTTACGGCAGGAATCTGGTGTTGTAGTGGAGAAAAACAGTCCGAGGCTGGCAGGTATTATCCAAGCTAAAAAAATGGCTGGGGTCGCAGAGGATAAAGGCCACTAGCAGTGGCTAACAATGACTAAATAGCTAGTAACTTAGCTAATTAGCTGGCTACCTTCTGATGAAAGTTTTGGCTATAGGGTCTAAAAAAAATTGGGTCAGTGTCACACTGAGTGAGGCGGGTTACCGGAAAGTATATTTAATTTAAAAATGGAAAAGGAGATAAATATATATATATATTCAAAAAATACGAAAAATACAAAAAGTAAACGAGAGGACAACAATCCACGTCTGCACTGCTACGCCATCTTGGTTCAGAACTTTAATAAATATATGTCTGGAAACATCCAGACCCTACAGGGACACAGGGTTAGCTACAGAACTACAGCATACTAACTACACCTTACAGTACTATACTGGTACTATATTAATAAATATATGTCTGGAAACATCCTAGACCCTACAGGGACACAGGGTTAGCTACAGAACTACAGCATACTAACTACACCTTACAGTACTATACTGGTACTATATTAACAAATATATGTCTGGAAACATCCTAGACCCTACAGGGACACAGGGTTAGCTACAGAACTACAGCATACTAAATACACCTTACAGTACTATACTGGTACTATATTAATAAATATATGTCTGGAAACATCCTAGACCCTACAGGGACACAGGGTTAGCTACAGAACTACAGCATACTAAATACACCTTACAGTACTATACTGGTACTATACTACTACTATAGTACTATGGTACTATATATTATATATTAATAAATATATGTGAAATCCACAGGTGGCTCCCTGCATTATACTTAACACAACATTGCTATTCACATTAACAGAAATCCTAGGCAGCCTTTTTTCTTTATTTTTTTTTTACAAATTTGAACACTGGAACGTGAGTTGTAATCTACTCCTCCATTAGGATGATAGATGTAATCTACTCCTCCATTAGGATGATAGATGTAATCTACTCCTCCATTAGGATGATAGGAGTACCTACTCCTCCATTAGGATGATAGAAATCCTCATTATTTAGTGTAATGATGTTTCGTTTGAGTGTAATTATTTACATGTATCCTACACTAACCCTAACAGGAGTGGATGTGGCTTGGCAATGTTAGCAAGAGCAGCTGCTCACCGAATTCACAGCTCCAACGCAGGCCACAAAACATCCGCTATGCAGGTGTCTGCTGTCGCCGGTTGATGCTTGTTCTGATTGAATCTATGCCTTAGTGTCTCTCAGGTTTTGATGTATAATATTGTACAGTCCTAGTGGACTCATGGCTGGTGTCACAGATTACAGTATCTTTAGGGAAACCACCCACTCTGTGTGTGAGTTAATGATATTAACTATGAGCAGGGTTCCGCGTCTGTTAATAGCAGCAGCGTGTGTGTGAGTTAATATTATTGACTATGAGCAGGGTTCCGCGTCTGTTAATAGCAGCAGCGTGTGTGTGAGTTAATATTATTGACTATGAGCAGGGTTCCGCGTCTGTTAATAGCAGCAGGGTGTGTGTGAGTTAATGTTATTGACTATGAGCAGGGTTCCGTGTCTGTTAATAGCAGCAGGGTGTGTGTGAGTTAATCTTCTCTATTCCAGGAGAATGCTGCTGCTCTCTTCCCCTCTATTACTGGGAGACAACCTCTGCTCTGCTGTGTGATGACATGTGTGGGTGTGCATGCATGCGTGTAATTGTGTGTGGGTGTGTTTGCATGTGGTGATAAAGAGTTAAAACTCCTGCTGTGACAATTAGTTCACTTCCCCTAAGGCAGAGGGTAAAGACGCTTATAGGTTATCACACACAAACACAAACACGCCCGCACACAATTGACCCCCCCACACACAACAACAACTCTAATCACATTTGCCAATTTGTTGTTTGTTGACCCATCTCTACTATTTGTTGTTTGTTGACCCATCTCTACTATTTGTTGTTTGTTGACCCATCTCTACTATTTGTTGTTTGTTGACCCATCTCTACTATTTGTTGTTTGTTGACCCATCTCTACTATTTGTTGTTTGTTGACCCATATCTACTATTTGTTGACCCATCTACTATTTGTTGACCCATCTCTACTATTTGTTGTTTGTTGACCCATCTCTACTATTTGTTGTTTGTTGACCCATCTCTACTATTTGTTGACCCATCTCTACTATTTGTTGTTTGTTGACCCATCTCTACTATTTGTTGTTTGTTGACCCATCTCTACTATTTGTTGTTTGTTGACCCATCTCTACTATTTGTTGTTTGTTGACCCATCTCTACTATTTGTTGTTTGTTGACCCATCTCTACTATTTGTTGACCCATATCTACTATTTGTTGTTTGTTACATTTACATTACATTTAAGTCATTTAGCAGACGCTCTTATCCAGAGCGACTTACAAATTGGTGCATTCACCTTATGACATCCAGTGGAACAGCCACTTTACAATAGTGCATCTAAATCTTTTAAGGGGGGGGGTGAGAAGGATTACTTTATCCTATCCTAGGTATTCCTTAAAGAGGTGGGGTTTCAGGTGTCTCCGGAAGGTGGTGATTGACTCCGCTGTCCTGGCGTCGTGAGGGAGTTTGTTCCACCATTGGGGGCCAGAGCAGCGAACAGTTTTGACTGGGCTGAGCGGGAACTGTACTTCCTCAGTGGTAGGGAGGCGAGCAGGCCAGAGGTGGATGAACGCAGTGCCCTTGTTTGGGTGTAGGGCCTGATCAGAGCCTGGAGGTACTGAGGTGCCGTTCCCCTCACAGCTCCGTAGGCAAGCACCATGGTCTTGTAGCGGATGCGAGCTTCAACTGGAAGCCAGTGGAGAGAGCGGAGGAGCGGGGTGACGTGAGAGAACTTGGGAAGGTTGAACACCAGACGGGCTGCGGCGTTCTGGATGAGTTGTAGGGGTTTAATGGCACAGGCAGGGAGCCCAGCCAACAGCGAGTTGCAGTAATCCAGACGGGAGATGACAAGTGCCTGGATTAGGACCTGCGCCGCTTCCTGTGTGAGGCAGGGTCGTACTCTGCGGATGTTGTAGAGCATGAACCTACAGGAACGGGCCACCGCCTTGATGTTAGTTGAGAACGACAGGGTGTTGTCTAGGATCACGCCAAGGTTCTTAGCGCTCTGGGAGGAGGACACAATGGAGTTGTCAACCGTGATGGCGAGATCATGGAACGGGCAGTCCTTCCCCGGGAGGAAGAACAGCTCCGTCTTGCCGAGGTTCAGCTTGAGGTGGTGATCCGTCATCCACACTGATATGTCTGCCAGACATGCAGAGATGCGATTCGCCACCTGGTCATCAGAAGGGGGAAAGGAGAAGATTAATTGTGTGTCGTCTGCATAGCAATGATAGGAGAGACCATGTGAGGTTATGACAGAGCCAAGTGACTTGGTGTATAGCGAGAATAGGAGAGGGCCTAGAACAGAGCCCTGGGGGACACCAGTGGTGAGAGCGCGTGGTGAGGAGACAGATTCGCGCCACGCCACCTGGTAGGAGCGACCTGTCAGGGTCAGGTAGGACGCTATCCAAGCGTGGGCCGCGCCGGAGATGCCCAACTCGGAGAGGGTGGAGAGGAGGATCTGATGGTTCACAGTATCGAAGGCAGCCGATAGGTCTAGAAGGATGAGAGCAGAGGAGAGAGAGTTAGCTTTAGCAGTGCGGAGCGCCTCCGTGATACAGAGAAGAGCAGTCTCAGTTGAATGACTAGTCTTGAAACCTGTTGACCCATCTCTACTATTTGTTGACCCATCTCTACTATTTGTTGTTTGTTGACCCATCTCTACTATTTGTTGTTTGTTGACCCATATCTACTATTTGTTGACCCATCTCTACTATTTGTTGTTTGTTGACCCATATCTACAATTTGTTGTTTGTTGACCCATCTCTACTATTTGTTGACCCATCTCTACTATTTGTTGTTTGTTGACCCATCTCTACTATTTGTTGTTTGTTGACCCATCTCTACTATTTGTTGTTTGTTGACCCATATCTACTATTTGTTGTTTGTTGACCCATCTCTACTATTTGTTGTTTGTTGACCCATCTCTACTATTTGTTGTTTGTTGACCCATCTCTACTATTTGTTGACCCATCTCTACTATTTGTTGTTTGTTGACCCATATCTACTATTTGTTGTTTGTTGACCCATCTCTACTATTTGTTGTTTGTTGACCCATCTCTACTATTTGTTGTTTGTTGACCCATCTCTACTATTTGTTGACCCATCTCTACTATTTGTTGTTTGTTGACCCATATCTACTATTTGTTGTTTGTTGACCCATATCTACTATTTGTTGACCCATCTCTACTATTTGTTGTTTGTTGACCCATATCTACTATTTGTTGTTTGGTGACCCATCTCTACTATTTGCTTATTTGCTATTTGTTGACCCATTTCCCAGCCAACCTTCCTGTTGGAGGTGAGAGTTAGAATTGGTTTCCTTTTGGGTGGTTATAGATAGAGCTGGATTACTTATGGGTGGTTAGAGATAGAGCTGGATTACTTATGGGTGGATAGAGTTAGTGCTGGTTGGTGTCTTGTTGGTGGATAGATTTAGAGCTGGCTGGTTTCTTGTTGGCGGATAGAATTAGAGCTGGCTGGTTTCTTGTTGGTGGATAGAGTTAGAGCTGGCTGGTTTCCTGTTGGGTGGATAGAGTTAGTGCTGGCTGGTTTCCTGTTGGGTGGATAGAGTTAGAGCTGGCTGGTGTCTTGTTGGTGGATAGAGTTAGAGCTGGCTGGTGTCTTGTTGGTGGATAGAGTTAGTGCTGGCTGGTGTCTTGTTGGTGGATAGAGTTAGTGTTGGCTGGTTTCTTGTTGGTGGATAGAGTTAATGCTGGCCATTTCTTGTTGGTGGATAGAGTTAGAGCTGGCTGGTGTCTTGTTGGTGGATAGAGTTAGTGCTGGCTGGTTTCCTGTTGGGTGGATAGAGTTAGAGCTGGCTGGTTTCCTGTTAGGTGGATAGAGTTAGTGCTGACTGGTTTCTTGTTGGTGGATAGAGTTAGAGCTGACTGGTTTCTTGTTGGTGGATAGAGTTGGTGCTGACTGGTTTCTTGTTGGTGGATAGAGTTAGTGCTGGCTGGTTTCTTGTTGGTGGATAGAGTTAGTGCTGACTGGTGTCTTGTTGGTGGATAGAGTTAGTGCTGACTGGTTTCTTGTTGGTGGATAGAGTTAGTGCTGGCTGGTTTCTTGTTGGTGGATAGAGTTAGAGCTGGCTGGTTTCTTGTTGGTGGATAGAGTTAGAGCTGACTGGTTTCTTGTTGGTGGATAGAGTTAGTGCTGGCTGGTTTCTTGTTGGTGGATAGAGTTAGTGCTGACTGGTTTCTTGTTGGTGAATAGAGTTAGTGCTGACTGGTTTCTTGTTGGTGGATAGAGTTAGTGCTGGCTGGTTTCTTGTTGGTGGATAGAGTTAGTGCTGACTGGTTTCTTGTTGGTGAATAGAGTTAGTGCTGACTGGTTTCTTGTTGGTGGATAGAGTTAGAGCTGACTGGTTTCTTGTTGGTGGATAGAGTTAGTGCTGGCTGGTTTCTTGTTGGTGGATAGAGTTTACAGACAGATTATTTCACTTATAATTCACTGTATCACAATTCCAGTTGGTCAGAAGTTTACAGACACTAAGTCAATTGGAGGTGTACCTGTGGATGTTTTTCAAGGCCTACCTTCAAACTCAGTGCCTATTTGCTTGACATCATGGGAAAATCAAAAGAAATCAGCCAAGACCTCAGACAAAAAATTCTAGACCTCCACAGGTCTGTTTCATCCTTGGGAGCAATTTCCAAACACCTGAAGGTACCATGTTCATCTGTACAAACAATAGTACGCAATAATTAACACTATAGGACCACGCAGCCGTCACACCGCTCAGGAAGGAGACACGTTCATCATGAGGATGGAAAATTATGTGGATATATTGAAGCAACATCTCAAGACATCAGTCAGGAAGTGCTACCAAATACTAATTGAGTGTATGTACACTTCTGACCCACTGGGAATGTGATGAAAGAAATAAAATATGAAATACACTGCTCAAAAAAATAAAGGGAACACTAAAATAACACATCCTAGATCTGAATGAATGAAATATTCTTATTAACTACTTTTTTCTTGACATAGTTGAATGTGCTGACAACAAAATCACACAAAAATGATCAATGGAAATCAAATTTATCAACCCATGGAGGTCTGGATTTGGAGTCACACTCAAAATTAAAGTGGAAAACCACACTACAGGTGGATCCAACTTTGATGTAATGTCCGTAAAACAAGTCAAAATGAGGCTCAGTAGTGTGTGTGGCCTCCACGTGCCTGTATGACCTCCCTACAACGCCCGGGCATGCTCCTGATGAGGTGGCGGATGGTCTCCTGAGGGATCTCCTTCCAGGCATGGACTAAAGCATCCGCCAACTCCTGGACAGTCTGTGGTGCAACGTGGCGTTGGTGGATGGAGCGCGACATGATGTCCCAGATGTGCTCAATTGGATTCAGGTCTGGGGAACGGGCGGGCCAGTCCATAGCATCAATGCCTTCCTCTTGCAGGAATTGCTGACACACTCCAGCCCAGCCCCCGAGCTGACAAGGTACAAATCTGTCGTTCTGCCCCTGAACAGGCAGTTAACCCACTGTCCCCAGGCCGTCATTGAAAATAAGAATATGTTCTTAACTGACTTGCCTGGTTAAATAAAGGTAAAATAAAATAAATAAAACATGAGGTCTAGCATTGTCTTGCATTAGGAGGAACCCAGGGCCAACCGCACCAGCATATGGTCTCACAAGGGGTCTGAGGATCTCATCTCGTTACCTGATGTCAGTCAGGCTACCTCTGGAGAGCACATGGAGGGCTGTGCGGCCCCCCAAAGAAATGCCACCCCACACCATGACTGACCCACCGCCAAACCGGTCATTCTTGAGGATGTTGCAGGCAGCAGAACGTTCTCCACGGCGTCTCCAGACTGTCACCTGTGCTCATGTGAACCTGCTTTCATCTGTGAAGAGCACAGGGCACCAGTGGCGAATTTGCCAATCTTGGTGTTCTCTGGCGAATGCCAAACGTCCTGCACGGTGTTGGGCTGTAAGCACAACCCCCACCTGTGGACGTCGGGCCCTCATACCACCCTCATGAAGTCTGTTTCTGATCGTTTGAGCAGACACATGCACATTTGTGGCCTGCTGGAGTTAATTTTGCAGGGCTCTGGCAGTGCTCCTCTTGCTCCTCCTTGCACAAAGGCGGAGGTAGTGGTCCTACTGCTGGGTTGTTGCCCTCCTACGGCCTCCTCCACGTCTCCTTATGTACTGGCCTGTCTCCTGGTAGCGCCTCCATGTTCTGGACATTACGCTGACAGACACAGCAAACCTTCTTGCCACAGCTCGCATTGATATGCCATCCTGGATGAGCTGCACTACCTGAGCTACTTGTGTGGGTTGTAGACTCCGTCTCATGCTACCACTAGAGTGAAAGCACTACCAGCATTCAAAAGTGACCAAAACATCAGCCAGGAAGCATAGGAACTGAGAAGTGGTCTGTGGTTATCACCTGCAGAACCACTCCTTTATTGGGGGTGTCTTGCTAATTGCCTATAATTTCCACCTGTTGTCAATTCCATTTGCACCAACAGCATGTGACATTTATTGTCAATCAGTGTTGCTTCCTAAGTGGACAGTTTGATTTCACAGAAGTGTGATTGACTTGGAGTTACATTGTGATGTTTAAGTGTCTATCATTCCCTCTATTATTCTGACATTTCACATTCTTAAAATAAAGTGGTAATCTTAAATGACCTAAGAGAGGGCATTTTTACTAGGATAAATGTCAGGAATTGTGAAATACTGACTTTAAATGTATTTGGCTAAGGTGTATGTAAACTTCTGAATTCAACTGTATATGTGAATTGGAATAATCTAGCTAGCCAGCTACCTAAAACTAATGTTGTTTACGTAGATGGCCAACGTTAGCTACAAATTCTTACATTAGCAAGCTAGCTTCCAATTCCTTGACTGCGATCTACAACACCAAAATTGGTTTTCTGGGCAGTTAAACATCCCAAAATGAACACAATGTATTTATTAATATTTCATTATAAACTATTGTAGTCAGGCAACATATGATATGTAGATGGACAACATTCTTATTCTGAGTTCACATTGTCGCACCTCAGCACAAAACCAGCCGGGATTGTTTTCAATAAATTATTCTTTTTTTTTGTGTGGTTGCGTCTCATTATGTAAACTATCCTGGGAATATTTCAGTTGAAGCTTTGATGCTTTGAAATGTGTACAAACAAAGTATGCATCTAAAAATTTGCCTCCGTTCCCCGTTCTTTGAATTGGACTGATACTGCGACCGTTCCATGCTCCAATTTCGGAAGAATGCATTTTGAGCGTCACCTTTCTCCCAAGATGCAATTTTCACTTGGACAAATGGTAAATACTGTACGTTGGTTTCTCCATTTGGCCTAATGAAAAATACATTGGTTTCTCCACTTGGCCTAATGGTAAATACATTGGAGAGCAGAGTTCCGGTCCCAACTGAGACACAGGGATGGATAACAAAAACAAGAGTTCAGATATTGGCTGTCTATCAACTATTTGTGTGTGTGTGTGTGTATGTGTGTGTGTGTGTGTGTGTCACCCTGACAGAAGCGTGGAACGGCACGGAGCGTATGCGTGTTGCCAGGGCGATGGGTGAGTCATCATCTGTCCAATCTGAGAAGCTTCGCTCATTGGCTTGCTCGCTCTCTGAGATGGGATTGGATAATGGAAATCCCCCGGGCAGCGCGAAGCAGCCTACCACGGTACAACCTTAAATCCCTAACTCCTGACCTTTAACCTCTAGTCCCTGACCTCTAACCCCTGACCCCTAACCCTTCACATGTATCTTCAATTTGGAGACTCCATTGCTGTTTTACTAAATACTAGGCATCTGCTTTACTGAAGATATTACCAACCATTACTTGTTTGCTCCGTCCTTGTTTCCTCACCTCCTTCTCAAAACTAATTGGAAGAGGAGGTTCATTGGAGGGACCTTGAATCCTCTCCTCAAATGCGCATTAAGAGGGAGGTGAGGAATTGGAGGAAACCAGGACAGAGGATACAAGGATTTGATGTCTGATAACCTTTTCAGACAGCCTTAGTGATAGTCTGTACTGTTATCTTGCAGCTATTATTGAAACAGGTGTACTATTATCTTTTATCTTTTAGGTATTTTCAAAGTCTGGTCCCAGATCTGATTGTCTGCTCTCTTGACAACTCAACTCAAATCAAATCAAATTGATTTATAAAGCCCTTCTTACATCAGCTGATATCTCACAGTCCTGTACAGAAACCCAGCCTAAAACCCCAAACAGCAAGCAATGCAGGTGTAGAAGCAAAAAAACTCCCTAGAAAGGCCAGAACCTAGGAAGAAACCTAGAGAGGAACCAGGTTGTGAGGGGTGGCCAGTCCTCTTCTGGCTGTGCCGGGTTGAGATTATAACAGAGAATGGCCAAGATGTTCAAATGTTCATAGGTGACTAGAAGGGGTCAAATAATAATAATCACAGTGAATGTCGAGGGTGCAACAGGTCAGCACCTCAGGAGTAAATGTCAGTTGGCTTTTCATAGCCGATCATTCAGAGTATCTCTACCGCTCCTGCTGTCTCTAGAGAGTCGAAAACAACAGGTCTGGGACAGGTAGCACGTCCGGTGAACAGGTCAGGATTCCAGAGCCGCAGGCAGAACAGTTGAAACTGTAGCAGGAGTACGGCCAGGTGGACTGGGGACAACAAGGAGTCATCAGGCCAGGTAGTGAGGCATGGTCCTAGGGCTCAGGTCCTCCGAGAGAGAAAGAAAGAAAGAAAGAAAGAAAGAAAGAAAGAAAGAAAGAGAGTGAAAGAGAGCGTGAAAGAGAGAGACAGTTAGAGAGAGCATACTTAAATTCACACAGACTCCAGATATAACAGAGTGGCCCTAGCCCCCCGACACATAAACTACTGCAGCATAAATACTGGAGGCTGAGACAGGAGTGGTCGGGAGACATTGTGGCCCCATCCAACGATACCCCCTGACATGGCCAAACAGGCAGGATATAACTCCATCCACTTTGCCAAAGTACAGCCCCCACACCACTAGAGGGATATCTTCAACCACCAATTTACCATCCTGAGACAAGGTCGAGTATAGCCCACAAAGATCTCCGCCACGGCACAACCCAAGGGGGCGCGCCAACCCAGTCAGGAAGATCACGTTAGTGACTCAAACACTCAAGTGACGCACCCCTCCCAGGGACGGCATGGAAGAGCACCAGTAAGCCAGTGACTCAGCCCATGAAATAGGATTAGAGGCAGAGAATCCCAGTGGAGAGAGGGGAACCGGCCAGGCAGAGACAGTAAGGGCAGTTCGTTGCACCAGTGCCTTTCCGTTCACCTTCACACTCCTGGGCCAGACTACACTCAATCATAGGACCTACTGAAGAGATGAGTCTTCAATAAAGACTTAAAGGTTGAGACTGAATCTGCCTCTCTCACATGGGTAGGCAGACCATTCCATAAAAATGGAGGTCTATAGGAGAAAGCCCTACCACCAGCTATTTGTTTAGAAATTCTAGGGACTGTAAGGAGGCCTGCGTCTTGTGACCGTAGCGTATGTGTAGGTATGTACGGCAGGACCAAATCGGAAAGAGAGGTGGGAGCAAGCCCATGAAATGCTTTGTAGGTTAGCAGTGAAACCTTGAAATCAACCCTTTAGCCAGTGTAGAGAAGCTAGTACTGGAGTAATGCGATCCAATTTTTGGGGTCTAGTCAAGACTCTAGCAGCCGGGTTTAGCATCTGTGTTTAACTGAAGTTTATTTAGTGCTTTATCCGGGTAGTTGGAATGTAGAGTATTGCAGTAGTCTAACCTAGAAGTGACAAAAGCAGGATTAATTTTTCTGCATCAATTTTGGACAGAAAATTTCAGATTTTTGCAATGTTACGTAGATGGTAAAAAGCTGTCCTTGAAACAGTCTTGATATGTTCGTCAAAAGACAGATTAGGGTCCAGAGTAACGCCGAGGTCCTTCAGTTTTATTTGAGACGACAGGTCAACCATCAAGATTAATTGTCAGATTCAAAAGAAGATCTCTTTGTTTCTTGGGACCTAGAACTAGCATCTCTGTCTTGTCCAACTCTGTATATAATTGTCATACCAAACATGTTTTGAGTTGGCAAGAGAGCAGACCCAAATCTGGGATAAAGCTACCAGCACTATGTCTTGCCCACTTTAACACTCCCCTCTCACCCCTAACCCTAACACAATAAAACCTCATTTGGATTTGTGTGTGTGTGCGCATGCGTGTAGGAGCCCACCATAGAGCTTGGTAAAGGAACATTCTTTGCAGACGGCCAGAGGAAGGTGGACTATATTCTGTGCTATAACTATAAGAAGAGGAGGATCTCCCTGCATCGTCTCTCCCTCACATCTCAAGCATCCAATGGGAGCCTTCCGCTACCCAACATGCTGAGACGAGATACGCAGCCTGAGCTGGAGGCAGGGTTGCCAGAGGGGGAGGAGTCTCAACTGAGTGAGGAAGAGAAAGCTATGATGAGGGAGGAGTTTGAGTCTGGGCTGTTGGAGCAGGGCCTGCAGCTGGAGAGAGACAAGGAGGTAATATATTATAATCTACCTCTGGACAAGAGATTAGAGCTGTGTATGTTAAGGTATCTGTCCAATGATACTTTTCTTAATAAATGAAAACATCTATTCATTGATTGATAGATTGTTTTGGTAAATGGTTAGTACAGTTTAAAACAATTTAAAAGTACAATGAAATCCCAGAGAGATAACACAATGTTAGCTAAATTATTGCTAATTGTTTCGGTAGCTAGCGGATTGCTATTTACTAGTTTGTTTTGTCATGTGTGCTACACTTAGCATTGCTAAGTGTTTTGGAAGCTAGCTGATTGTTAGCTTCTAGTATTGCTAAATGTTTAGGTAGCTAACTGAATGCTAGATACTAACTTTTTTTTGTCATATTGGCATATTACTGACACTAGTAATGCTAACTGTTTAGGAAGCTAGCTGATTGTTAGCTATTAGCATGCTAACCAAAGTCTCCTTCCGCATAGATAGAAATAATATATCTGATTGCTGAGCTAGAAAAACTTATGACGGTGAGAAGTTACTTTCCATGCTATTGTTAGCTACTAGTCAGCTACTAGACAGCTAGGTTGTATTTTTTTCCACTGTCGGTTAGAGCCTGAAGGTAAGCATTTCACATTTCACCTGTTGTATTTGGCGCAAATGACAAATAAACTTTGATTTGATATTGATCAGCTACGAGTCAACTAGGTTATATATACACTACTAGTCAGCTAGGTTGCGTCGGCTGCTAGTCGACTAGGTTGGGTTGCATCGGATGCCAGTCGGCTAGGTTGCGTCGGCTACCAGTCGGCTAGATTGCGTCGGCTACCAGTCGGCTAGGTTGCGTCGGCTACCAGTCGGCTAGGTTGCGTCGGCTACCAGTCGGCTAGGTTGCGTCTGCTACCAGTCGGCTAGGTTGCGTCGGCTATCAGTCGGCTAGGTTGCGTCGGCTACCAGTCGGCTAGGTTGCGTCGGCTACCAGTCGGCTAGGTTGCGTCGGCTAGGTTGCGTCGGCTGCCAGTCGGCTAGGTTGCGTCGGCTGCCAGTCGGCTAGGTTGCGTCTGCTACCAGTCGGCTAGGTTGCGTCTGCTACCAGTCGGCTAGGTTGCGTCTGCTACCAGTCGGCTAGGTTGCGTCTGCTACCAGTCGGCTAGGTTGCGTCTGCTGCCAGTCGGCTAGGTTGCGTCTGCTGCCAGTCGGCTAGGTTGCGTCTGCTACCAGTCGGCTAGGTTGCGTCGGCTACCAGTCGGCTAGGTTGCGTCGGCTACCAGTCGGCTAGGTTGCGTCGGCTGCCAGTCGGCTAGGTTGCGTCGGCTGCCAGTCGGCTAGGTTGCGTCGGCTACCAGTGGGCTAGGTTGCGTCGGCTATCAGTCGGCTAGTTTACTCGGCTACAAGTCGGCTAGGTTGCGTCTGCTACCAGTCGGCTAGGTTGCGTCGGCTACCAGTCGCGTCTGCTAGGTTGTGTTGGCTACCAGTCGTGTCTGCTAGGTTGCGTCGGCTACCAGGTGCGTCTGCTAGGTTGCGTCAGCTACCAGGCGCGTATGCTAGGTTGTGTCGGCTACCAGTCGCGTAATGCTAGGTTGTGTCGGCTACCAGTCGCGTCGGCTAGGTTGCGTCGGCTGCCGGTCGGCTAGGTTGCATCGGCTGCTGGTCGGCTAGTTTGTAAGCAATTTGTCAGTCTTAATTTAGACGCTGTATATTGAGCCTGTTCATACCATAGGCACGTGCTTCTGTTAGTTTCCATGTGACAACTCATTAAAGCAAGCAGTAATGCATCTACCCAATTCAGCCCTGAAGTTGCACAGATTTGATTTATCTAATCCTTGAGGGTTCCATTTGCTCTTTCAACAATCCCTTGCAGCTGGGGATGATAAACACATCTCAGCCTTTGCTTCATTCTTAGCTGTTGTGTCACCAGTTTTACTATTTTTCGCACAAATGCTGATCCATTATCTGAGCTGATTTCTGTTGGTATCCCAAAACTTGTTATTACTTCTCTGGTCAAGAACTTTATCACTGTTCCTGCTCCCTGATCTGCAGATGGTATTGCTTCTATCCAGCTAAATCTGTCTATAATACTAATATGTACCTCTTGCCACGTACTGGTTATCATATCCACATAGTCCATTACAATGTGTTGAAATGGTCCTTCAGGGACCGGTATGTGGCCTATAGGTGTAGTTATCCTTTTACGTATTTTATTTTGCGTACATATTTCACATCTCATGAATGCCTCATCTACTGTTGCCTGCAGCTATTTATTTATTTATTTACCTTTATTTAACCAGGTAGGCAAGTTGAGAACAAGTTCTCATTTACAATTGCGACATGGCCAAGATAAAGCAAAGCAGTTCGACAGATACAACGACACAGAGTTACACATGGAGTAAAACAAACATACAGTCAATAATACAGTATAAACAAGTCTATATACAATGTGAGCAAATGAGGTGAGAAGGGAGGTAAAGGCAAAAAAGGCCATGGTGGCTAGAGTAAATACAATATAGCAGCGTAGCCTAGTGGTTAGAGCGTTGGACTAGTAACCGGAAGGTTGCAAGTTCAAGTTCAAACCCCCGAGCTGACAAGGTACAAATCTGTCGTTCTGCCCCTGAACAGGCAGTTAACCCACTGTTCCTAGGCCGTCATTGAAAATAAGAATTTGTTGACTTGCCTAGTTAAATAAAAAAAATAATAAATAAAAAACACTGGAATGGTAGTTTTGCAATGGAAGAATGTGCAAAGTATAAATAAAAATAATGGGGTGCAAAGGAACTAAATAAATTAATTAATTAAATACAGTTGGGAAAGAGGTAGTTGTTTGGGCTAAATTATAGGTGGGCTATGTACAGGTGCAGTAATCTGTGAGCTGCTCTGACAGTTGGTGCTTAAAGCTAGTGAGGGAGATAAGTGTTTCCAGTTTCAGAGATTTTTGTAGTTCGTTCCAGTCATTGGCAGCAGAGAACTGGAAGGAGAGGCGGCCAAAGAAATAATTGGTTTTGGGGGTGACGAGAGAGATATACCTGCTGGAGCGTGTGCTACAGGTGGGAGATGCTATGGTGACCAGCGAGCTGAGATAAGGGGGGACTTTACCTAGCAGGGTCTTGTAGATGACATGGAGCCAGTGGGTTTGGCGACGAGTATGAAGCGAGGGCCAGCCAACGAGAGCGTACAGGTCGCAATGGTGGGTAGTATATTGGGATTTGGTGACAAAACGGATTGCACTGTGATAGACTGCATGCAATTTGTTGAGTAGGGTATTGGAGGCTATTTTGTAAATGACATCGCCAAAGTCGAGGATTGGTAGGATGGTCAGTTTTACAAGGGTATGTTTGGCAGCATGAGTGAAGGATGCTTTGTTGCGAAATAGGAAGCCAATTCTAGATTTAACTTTGGATTGGAGATGTTTGATATGGGTCTGGAAGGAGAGTTTACAGTCTAACCAGACACCTAAGTATTTGTAGTTGTCCACGTATTCTAAGTCAGAGCCGTGCAGAGTAGTGATGTTGGACAGGCGGGTAGGTGCAGGTAGCGATCGGTTGAAGAGCATGCATTTAGTTGTACTTGTATTTAAGAGCAATTGGAGGCCACGGAAGGAGAGTTGTATGGCATTGAAGCTTGCCTGGAGGGTTGTTAACACAGTGTCCAAAGAAGGGCCGGAAGTATACAGAATGGTGTCGTCTGCGTAGAGGTGGATCAGAGACTCACCAGCAGCAAGAGCGACCTCATTGATGTATACAGAGAAGAGAGACGGTCCAAGAATTGAACCCTGTGGCACCCCCATAGAGACTGCCAGAGGTCCGGACAGCAGACCCTCCGATTTGACACACTGAACTCTATCAGAGAAGTAGTTGGTGAACCAGGCGAGGCAATCATTTGAGAAAACAAGGCTGTTCAGTCTGCCGATGAGGATGTGGTGATTGACCGAGTCGAAAGCCTTGGCCAGATCAATGAATACGGCTGCACAATCTGGTTTCAGAGCTGGTCATGGGTGCACCTCAGCCACGCTCAAGGTCCTAAACGATATCTTAACCGCCATCGATAACCGCCATTCTTATCGATGGCGGTTAAGATATCGTTTAGGACCTTGAGCGTGGCTGAGGTGCACCCATGACCAGCTCTGAAACCAGATTGCATAGCAGAGAAGGTATGGTGAGATTCGAAATGGTTCAGTAATCTGTTCGTTGACTTGGCTTTCTAAGACCTTAGAAAGGCATGGTAGGATAGATATAGGTCTGTAGCAGTTTGGGTCAAGAGTGTCCCCCCCCTTTGAAGAGGGGGATGACCACAGCTGTTTTCCAATCTTTGGGAATCTCAGACGACACGAAAGAGAGGTTGAACAGGCTGGTAATAGGGGTGGCAACAATTTCGGCAGATAATTTTAGAAAGAAAGGGTCCAGATTGTCTAGCCCGGCTGATTTGTAGGGGTCCAGATTTTGCAGCTATTTCAGAACATCAGCTGAATGGATTTGGGAGAAGGAGAAATGGGGAAGGCTTGGGCTAGTTGCTGTTGGGGGTGCAGTGCTGTTGACCAGGGTAGGAGTAGCCAGGTGGAAAGCATGGCCAGCCGTAGAAAAATGCTTATTGAAATTCTCAATTATGGTGGATTTATCAGTGGTGACAGTGTTTCCTATCTTCAGTGCAGTGGGCAGCTGGGAGGAGGTGTTCTTGTTCTCCATGGACTTTACAGTTTCCCAGAACTTTTTTGAGTTAGTGTTGCAGGAAGCAAATTTCTGCTTGAAAAAGCTAGCCTTGGCTTTTCTAACTGCCTGTGTATAATGGTTTCTAGCTTCCCTGAACAGCTGCATATCACTGGGGCTGTTCGATGCTAATGCAGAACGACATAGGATGTTTTTGTGTTGGTTAAGGGCAGTCAGAACTGGGGAGAACCAAGGGCTAAATCTGTTCCTGGTTCTAAATTTATTGAATGGGGCATGTTTATTTAACCTCATGCTTGTTAAGTCTACCCCCTACTTTTTCGAACATTCTGTTAAAAATCGCGCAACATTTCAGCGTCCTGCTACTCATGCCAGGAATATAGTATATGCATATGATTAGTATTTGTGGATAGAAAACACTCTGACATTTCTAAAACTGGTTAAATCAAGGCTGTGACTATAACATAACGTGTGTTTCATCGAAAAGCGCAAGAAAAACTGATCACCGAAATCTGGAAAATATATCAATGCACCACTTGCATGTATTGTCTATTGGAAAGTAAATTACATGGGGCTGAGATTGCAAGTCCTACAGCTTCCACACGATGTCGCCAGTCTTGTCAATTGCCTGGGCTTTGTTTCTTGGTCAAACGAGTGAGAGAGATCCCATTCCTTCCGGTCTCCGACAGGATGTTTTGGATGAGAAATTTCCGAACATGATTTCAAGACGTCGAGCTATTGAATACACATCGCCCCGTGATCAATTTGATAGAATATTAACGTTTACCAATACCTAAAGTTGGATTACAAAAGTATTTTGAAGTGTTTTGTGAAAGTTTATCGTCAACTTTTTAAATTAAAAAAAATGACGTTGCGTTTTAAAACTGTCTTTTTTCCTGGATCACACACTCTTCATAGATCGATATTTAGGGTATATATGGACCGATTTAATCGAATAAAAGACCCAATAGTGATGTTTATTGGACATCTAGGAGTGCCAACAAAGAAGATCGTCAAAGGTCATGAATGTTTTATATTTTATTTCTGCGTTTTGTGTAGCGCCAGCTATGCTAATGATTTTGTTTACGTCCTGTTCAGGTATTTCGGGTTGTTGCATGTTATCAGATAATAGCTTCTCATGCTTTCGCCGAAAAGCATTTTAAAAATCTGACTTGTTGGCTGGATTCACAACGAGTGTAGCTTTAATTCAGTACCCTGCATGTGTGTTTTAATGAACGTTTGAGTTTTAACGAGTGCTATTAGCATTTAGCGTAGCGCATTTGCATTTCCAGATGGGTGGGTGGGACACAGACGTCTCAGGTGGCGCTAAGAGGGTTAAGGTTGTGTGTCAGCTACTCGTGAGATGCTCATCAGCTAGGTTGTGTGTCAGCTATTCGTCAGCGAGGTTGTCTGTCAGATTCTTGTCGGTTAGGTTGTCTGTTAGCTGATAGTAAGCTAGGTTATGTGTAAGCTACTCGTCAGCTGCGTGTCAGCTAGGTTGTGTGTCAGCTACTCGTCAGCTAGGTTGTGTCGGTTGTGTGTCAGCTGCTCGTCAGCTAGGTTGTGTGTCAGCTGCTCGTCAACTAGGTTGTGTGTCAGCTGCTCGTCAGCTAGGTTGTGTGTCAGCTGCTCGTGAGCAAGGTTGTGTGTCCAGTGCTCATCAGCTAGGTTTTGTGTCAGGTGCTCGTCAGCTAGTTTTGTGTCAGGTGCTCGTCAGCTAGGTTGTGTCAGCTACTCATCAGCTGCTCGTGAGCGAGGTTGTGTGTCAGCTGTTCGTCAGCTTGGTTGTGTGTCAGCTCCTCGTCAGGTAGGTTTTGTATCAGCTACTCGTCAAATGCTCGTCAGCTTGGTTGTGTGACAGCTGCTCGTCAGCTAGCAAGTCAGCTGCTCGTCAGCTAGGTTGTGTGTCAGCTGCTCGTCAGCAAGGTTGTGTTTCAGCAGCTCTTCAGCTCAGTTGTGTGTCATCTACTCGTCAGCTAGGTTATGTGTAAGCTACTCGTCATCTGCTCGTCAGCTAGGTTGTGTGTCAGCTGCTCGTCAGCTAGGTTGTGTGTCAGCTGCTCGTCAGCTAGGTTGTGTGTCAGCTACTCGTCAGCTAGGTTGTGTCAGCAACTCATCATCTGCTCGTCAGCTAGGTTGTGTGTCAGCTGCTCGTCAGCTAGGTTGTGTGTCAGCTGCTCGTCAGCTAGGTTGTGTGTCAGCTACTCGTCAGCTAGGTTGTGTCAGCTACTCATCAGCTGCTCGTCAGCAAGGTTGTGTGTCAGCTGCTCGTCAGCTAGGTTGTGTGTCATCTACTCGTCAGCTAGGTTGTGTCAGCTAATCATCAGCTGCTCGTCAGCAAGGTTGTGTGTCAGTTGCTCGTCAGGTAGGTTGTGTGTCAGCTGCTCGTGAGCTAGGTTGTGTCAGCTACTCATCAACTGCTCGTCAGCTAGGTTGTGTGTCAGCTGCTCGTCAGCTAGGTTGTGTGTCATCTACTCGTCAGCTAGGTTGTGTGTCAGCTGCTCGTCAGCTAGGTTGTGTGTCATCTACTCGTAAGCTAGGTTGTGTCAGCTACTCATCAGCTGCTCGTCAGCAAGGTTGTGTGTCATCTACTCGTCAGCTAGGTTGTGTCAGCTACTCATCAGCTGCTCGTCAGCAAGGTTGTGTGTCAGCTGCTGGTCTGCTAGGTTGTGTCAGCTGCTCGTCAGGTAGGTTGTGTGTCAGCTGCTCGTGAGCTAGGTTGTGTGTCAGCTGCTCGTCAGCTAGGTTGTGTCAGCTACTCATCAACTGCCCGTCAGCTAGGTTGTGTGTCAGCTGCTCGTCAGCTAGGTTGTGTCAGCTACTCATCAACTGCTCGTCACCTAGGTTGTGCATCAGCTACTCGTCAGAGGAGTTGTGTCAGCTACTCATCAGCTAGGTTGTGTGTCAGCTGATGGTCAGCTAAATTGTGTTTCAGCTACTCGTCAGCTAGGATGTGTGTCAGCTACTCGTCAGATGCTCATCAGCTTGGTTGTCAGATTCTTGTCGGCTAGGTTGTCTGTTAGCTGCTAGTAAGCTAGGTTATGTGTAAGCTACTCGTCAGCTGCTCGTCAGCTAGGTTGTGTGTCAGCTGCTCGTCAGCTAGGTTGTGTGTCAGCTACTCGTCATCTATGTTGTGTTAGCTACTCATCAGCTGCTCGTCAGCTAGGTTGTGTGTCAGCTACTCGTCAGATGCTCATCAGATTCGTTGTCAGATTCTTGTCGGCTAGGTTGTGAGTTAGCTGCTCGTCAGCTAGGTGTTGTGTCAGCCGCTCTTCAGCTTGGTGTTGGGTCAGCTGCTCGTCAGCTAGGTTGTGTGTCAGCTGCTCGTCAGTAAGGTTGTGTGTCAGCTGCTCGTCAGCTAGGTTGCGTCAGCTGCTCGTCAGCTCGGTTGCGTCAGCTGCTCGTCAGCTAGGTTGCGTCAGCTGCTCGTCAGCTGGTTTGTGTCAGCTGCTCGTCAGCAAGGTTGCGTCAGCTGCTCGTCAGCTAGGCTGCGTCAGCTGCTCGTCAGCTAGGTTGCGTCAGCTGCTCGTCAGCTAGGTTGTGTGGCAGCTGTTTGTCAGCTAGGTTGTGTGGCAGCTAACAGTTAGCTACGTTGTGTCAGCCACTCCAGCGTCAGCTAGGTTGTGTCATCTACTTCTCAGTTAGGTTGCGTCAGCTACTCATCAGCTAGATTGTTTAATCTACTCTTCAGCTAGGTTGTGTGTCAGCTGCTCGTCAGCTAGGTTGTGTGTCAGCTGCTCGTCAGCTAGGTTGTGTGTCAGCTGCTCGTCAGCTAGGTTGTATGTCAGCTGCTCGTCAGCTCGGTTGTGAGTCAGCTACTTGTCAGCTAGGTGGCATCAGCTGCTCGTCAGCTAGGTTGCGTCAGCTGCTCGTCAGCTGGTTTGTGTCAGCTGCTCGTCTTCAAGGTTGCGTCAGCTGCTCGTCAGCTAGGTTGCGTCAGCTGCTCGTCAGCTAGGTTGTGTGGCAGCTGTTTGTCAGCTAGGTTGTGTGGCAGCTAGCAGTTAGCTAGGTTGTGTCAGCCACTCCAGCGTCAGCTAGGTTGTGTCATCTACTTCTCAGTTAGGTTGCGTCAGCTACTCGTCAGCTAGGTGTTGTGTCAGCTGCTCTTCAGCTTGGTGTTGGGTCAGCTGCTCGTCAGCTAGGTTGTGTGTCAGCTACTCGTCAGCTAGGTTGTGTCAGCAACTCATCATCTGCTCGTCAGCTAGGTTGTGTGTCAGCTGCTCGTCAGCTAGGTTGTGTGTCAGCTGCTCGTCAGCTAGGTTGTGTGTCAGCTACTCGTCAGCTAGGTTGTGTCAGCTACTCATCAGCTGCTCGTCAGCAAGGTTGTGTGTCAGCTGCTCGTCAGCTAGGTTGTGTGTCATCTACTCGTCAGCTAGGTTGTGTCAGCTAATAATCAGCTGCTCGTCAGCAAGGTTGTGTGTCAGTTGCTCGTCAGGTAGGTTGTGTGTCAGCTGCTCGTGAGCTAGGTTGTGTCAGCTACTCATCAACTGCTCGTCAGCTAGGTTGTGTGTCAGCTGCTCGTCAGCTAGGTTGTGTGTCATCTACTCGTCAGCTAGGTTGTGTGTCAGCTGCTCGTCAGCTAGGTTGTGTGTCATCTACTCGTAAGCTAGGTTGTGTCAGCTACTCATCAGCTGCTCGTCAGCAAGGTTGTGTGTCATCTACTCGTCAGCTAGGTTGTGTCAGCTACTCATCAGCTGCTCGTCAGCAAGGTTGTGTGTCAGCTGCTGGTCTGCTAGGTTGTGTCAGCTGCTCGTCAGGTAGGTTGTGTGTCAGCTGCTCGTGAGCTAGGTTGTGTGTCAGCTGCTCGTCAGCTAGGTTGTGTCAGCTACTCATCAACTGCCCGTCAGCTAGGTTGTGTGTCAGCTGCTCGTCAGCTAGGTTGTGTCAGCTACTCATCAACTGCTCGTCACCTAGGTTGTGCATCAGCTACTCGTCAGAGGAGTTGTGTCAGCTACTCATCAGCTAGGTTGTGTGTCAGCTGATGGTCAGCTAAATTGTGTTTCAGCTACTCGTCAGCTAGGATGTGTGTCAGCTACTCGTCAGATGCTCATCAGCTTGGTTGTCAGATTCTTGTCGGCTAGGTTGTCTGTTAGCTGCTAGTAAGCTAGGTTATGTGTAAGCTACTCGTCAGCTGCTCGTCAGCTAGGTTGTGTGTCAGCTGCTCGTCAGCTAGGTTGTGTGTCAGCTACTCGTCATCTATGTTGTGTTAGCTACTCATCAGCTGCTCGTCAGCTAGGTTGTGTGTCAGCTACTCGTCAGATGCTCATCAGATTCGTTGTCAGATTCTTGTCGGCTAGGTTGTGAGTTAGCTGCTCGTCAGCTAGGTGTTGTGTCAGCCGCTCTTCAGCTTGGTGTTGGGTCAGCTGCTCGTCAGCTAGGTTGTGTGTCAGCTGCTCGTCAGTAAGGTTGTGTGTCAGCTGCTCGTCAGCTAGGTTGCGTCAGCTGCTCGTCAGCTCGGTTGCGTCAGCTGCTCGTCAGCTAGGTTGCGTCAGCTGCTCGTCAGCTGGTTTGTGTCAGCTGCTCGTCAGCAAGGTTGCGTCAGCTGCTCGTCAGCTAGGCTGCGTCAGCTGCTCGTCAGCTAGGTTGCGTCAGCTGCTCGTCAGCTAGGTTGTGTGGCAGCTGTTTGTCAGCTAGGTTGTGTGGCAGCTAACAGTTAGCTACGTTGTGTCAGCCACTCCAGCGTCAGCTAGGTTGTGTCATCTACTTCTCAGTTAGGTTGCGTCAGCTACTCATCAGCTAGATTGTTTAATCTACTCTTCAGCTAGGTTGTGTGTCAGCTGCTCGTCAGCTAGGTTGTGTGTCAGCTGCTCGTCAGCTAGGTTGTGTGTCAGCTGCTCGTCAGCTAGGTTGTATGTCAGCTGCTCGTCAGCTCGGTTGTGAGTCAGCTACTTGTCAGCTAGGTGGCATCAGCTGCTCGTCAGCTAGGTTGCGTCAGCTGCTCGTCAGCTGGTTTGTGTCAGCTGCTCGTCTTCAAGGTTGCGTCAGCTGCTCGTCAGCTAGGTTGCGTCAGCTGCTCGTCAGCTAGGTTGCGTCAGCTGCTCGTCAGCTAGGTTGTGTGGCAGCTGTTTGTCAGCTAGGTTGTGTGGCAGCTAGCAGTTAGCTAGGTTGTGTCAGCCACTCCAGCGTCAGCTAGGTTGTGTCATCTACTTCTCAGTTAGGTTGCGTCAGCTACTCGTCAGCTAGGTGTTGTGTCAGCTGCTCTTCAGCTTGGTGTTGGGTCAGCTGCTCGTCAGCTAGGTTGTGTGTCAGCTAGTCAGCTAGGTTGTGTCAGCTAATCATCAGCTGCTCGTCAGCAAGGTTGTGTGTCAGTTGCTCGTCAGGTAGGTTGTGTGTCAGCTGCTCGTGAGCTAGGTTGTGTCAGCTACTCATCAACTGCTCGTCAGCTAGGTTGTGTGTCAGCTGCTCGTCAGCAGGCTGTCATCTACTCGTCAGCTAGGTTGTGTGTCAGCTGCTCGTCAGCTAGGTTGTGTGTCATCTACTCGTCAGGTTGTGTCAGCAACTCATCATCTGCTCGTCAGCTAGGTTGTGTGTCAGCTGCTCGTCAGCTAGGTTGTGTGTCAGCTGCTCGTCAGCTAGGTTGTGCGTCAGCTACTCGTCAGCTAGGTTGTGTCAGCTACTCATCAGCTGCTCGTCAGCAAGGTTGTGTGTCAGCTGCTCGTCAGCTAGGTTGTGTGTCATCTACTCGTCAGCTAGGTTGTGTCAGCTAATCATCAGCTGCTCGTCAGCAAGGTTGTGTGTCAGTTGCTCGTCAGGTAGGTTGTGTGTCAGCTGCTCGTGAGCTAGGTTGTGTCAGCTACTCATCAACTGCTCGTCAGCTAGGTTGTGTGTCAGCTGCTCGTCAGCTAGGTTGTGTGTCATCTACTCGTCAGCTAGGTTGTGTGTCAGCTGCTCGTCAGCTAGGTTGTGTGTCATCTACTCGTAAGCTAGGTTGTGTCAGCTACTCATCAGCTGCTCGTCAGCAAGGTTGTGTGTCATCTACTCGTCAGCTAGGTTGTGTCAGCTACTCATCAGCTGCTCGTCAGCAAGGTTGTGTGTCAGCTGCTGGTCTGCTAGGTTGTGTCAGCTGCTCGTCAGGTAGGTTGTGTGTCAGCTGCTCGTGAGCTAGGTTGTGTGTCAGCTGCTCGTCAGCTAGGTTGTGTCAGCTACTCATCAACTGCCCGTCAGCTAGGTTGTGTGTCAGCTGCTCGTCAGCTAGGTTGTGTCAGCTACTCATCAACTGCTCGTCACCTAGGTTGTGCATCAGCTACTCGTCAGAGGAGTTGTGTCAGCTACTCATCAGCTAGGTTGTGTGTCAGCTGATGGTCAGCTAAATTGTGTTTCAGCTACTCGTCAGCTAGGATGTGTGTCAGCTACTCGTCAGATGCTCATCAGCTTGGTTGTCAGATTCTTGTCGGCTAGGTTGTCTGTTAGCTGCTAGTAAGCTAGGTTATGTGTAAGCTACTCGTCAGCTGCTCGTCAGCTAGGTTGTGTGTCAGCTGCTCGTCAGCTAGGTTGTGTGTCAGCTACTCGTCATCTATGTTGTGTTAGCTACTCATCAGCTGCTCGTCAGCTAGGTTGTGTGTCAGCTACTCGTCAGATGCTCATCAGATTCGTTGTCAGATTCTTGTCGGCTAGGTTGTGAGTTAGCTGCTCGTCAGCTAGGTGTTGTGTCAGCCGCTCTTCAGCTTGGTGTTGGGTCAGCTGCTCGTCAGCTAGGTTGTGTGTCAGCTGCTCGTCAGTAAGGTTGTGTGTCAGCTGCTCGTCAGCTAGGTTGCGTCAGCTGCTCGTCAGCTCGGTTGCGTCAGCTGCTCGTCAGCTAGGTTGCGTCAGCTGCTCGTCAGCTGGTTTGTGTCAGCTGCTCGTCAGCAAGGTTGCGTCAGCTGCTCGTCAGCTAGGCTGCGTCAGCTGCTCGTCAGCTAGGTTGCGTCAGCTGCTCGTCAGCTAGGTTGTGTGGCAGCTGTTTGTCAGCTAGGTTGTGTGGCAGCTAAAAGTTAGCTACGTTGTGTCAGCCACTCCAGCGTCAGCTAGGTTGTGTCATCTACTTCTCAGTTAGGTTGCGTCAGCTACTCATCAGCTAGATTGTTTAATCTACTCTTCAGCTAGGTTGTGTGTCAGCTGCTCGTCAGCTAGGTTGTGTGTCAGCTGCTCGTCAGCTAGGTTGTGTGTCAGCTGCTCGTCAGCTAGGTTGTATGTCAGCTGCTCGTCAGCTCGGTTGTGAGTCAGCTACTTGTCAGCTAGGTGGCATCAGCTGCTCGTCAGCTAGGTTGCGTCAGCTGCTCGTCAGCTGGTTTGTGTCAGCTGCTCGTCTTCAAGGTTGCGTCAGCTGCTCGTCAGCTAGGTTGCGTCAGCTGCTCGTCAGCTAGGTTGCGTCAGCTGCTCGTCAGCTAGGTTGTGTGGCAGCTGTTTGTCAGCTAGGTTGTGTGGCAGCTAGCAGTTAGCTAGGTTGTGTCAGCCACTCCAGCGTCAGCTAGGTTGTGTCATCTACTTCTCAGTTAGGTTGCGTCAGCTACTCGTCAGCTAGGTGTTGTGTCAGCTGCTCTTCAGCTTGGTGTTGGGTCAGCTGCTCGTCAGCTAGGTTGTGTGTCAGCTGCTCGTCAGTAAGGTTGTGTGTCAGCTGCTCGTCAGCTAGGTTGCGTCAGCTGCTCGTCAGCTCGGTTGCGTCAGCTGCTCGTCAGCTATGTTGCGTCAGCTGCTCGTCAGCTGGTTTGTGTCAGCTGCTCGTCAGCAAGGTTGCGTCAGCTGCTCGTCAGCTAGGTTGCGTCAGCTGCTCGTCAGCTAGGTTGTGTGGCAGCTGTTTGTCATCTAGGTTGTGTGGCAGATAGCAGTTAGCTAGGTTGTGTCAGCCACTCCAGCGTCAGCTAGGTTGTGTCATCTACTTCTCAGTTAGGTTGCGTCAGCTACTCATCAGCTAGATTGTTTAATCTACTCTTCAGCTCGGTTGTGTGTCAGCTGCTCGTCAGCTAGGTTGTGTGTCAGCTGCTCGTCAGATAGGTTGTGTGTCAGCTGCTCGTCAGCTCGGTTGTGTGTCAGCTACTTGTCAGCTAGGTGGCATCAGCTGCTCGTCAGCTAGGTTTTGTGTCAGCTAGATTGTTTAATCTACTCTTCAGCTCGGTTGTGTGTCAGCTGCTCGTCGGCTATGTTGTGTGTCATCAACTTGTCAGCTAGGTTTTGTCATCTACTCATCAGCTAGATTGTGTTAGCTACTCGTTACATATGTTGTGTCAGCTACATGTCAGCTAGGTTGAGTCTGCTAGGTTGTAAATACACTACTAGTCAGCTTGGTTGTGTCAGCTACTCGTCAGCTAGGTTGTGTCAGCTGCTCGTCAACTAGGTTGTGTCATCTAGGTTGTGTCATCTAGGTTATTTCAGCTGCTTGTCAGGTAGGTTTTGTCAGCTGGGTTGTGTCAGCTGCTTGTCAGCTGCTCGTCAGCTAGGTTGCGTCAGCTGCTCGTCAGCTACGTTTGGTCAGCTAGGTTGTCAGCGAGGTTGCCTCAGCTTCTCGTCAGCGAGGTTGAGTCAGCTACTTGTCAGCGAGGTTTCATTAGCTACTTGCCATCTAGTTTTTGGCGAGGTTGTGTCATCTACTAGTCAGCCTCAGCTAGGTTGTGTTATCTTGGTTGTTTCAGATACTGGTCAATTAGGTGGCTTCATCTACTTGTCAGCTAGGTTGCGTCATCTACGCGTCAGCTAGTTTGCGTCAGCTACTTTTCAGCTGGGTTGTGTCAGGTGCTTGTCATCTGGATTGCAACAGCTAGATTGCATCAGCTTCTCATCAGCTAGGTTGCGTCAGCTACTCGTCAGCTAGGTTGCATCAGCTACTCGTCAGCTAGGTTGCGTCAGCTAGGTTGCGTCAGCTAAGTTGCGTCAGCTAGCAGTCAGCGTCAGCTAGGTTGTGTCATCTAGGTTGTTTCAGCTGCTTGTCAGCTGCTTGTTATCTGCTCGTCAGCAAGGTTGCTTCAGCTGCTTGTCAGCTAGGTTGCGTCAGCTGCTCGTTAGCTTTGATGTGTGGCAGCTGTTTGTCAGCTAGGTTGTGTGGCAGCTAGCAGTTAGCTAGGTTGTGTCAGCAACTTTCCAGCGTCAGCTAGGTTGTCTCAGCTACTTCTCAGCTAGGTTGCATCAGCTGCTCGTCAGCTAGGTTGTGTGTCAGCTAATTGTCAGCTAGATTGTGTCATCTACTCTTCAGCTTGGTTGTGTTAGCTGCTCGTCAGCTACGTTGTGTCAGCTGCTCATCAGCTAGATTGTGTGTCAGCTACTCGTTAGCTGCTCGTCAGCTAGGTTGTGTGTCAGCTGCTCGTTAACTCGGTTGTGTCAGCTACTCGTCAGCTAGGTTGTGTCATCTAGGTTATTTCAGCTGCTTGTCAGGTTGGTTGTGTCAGCTTGGTTGTGTCAGCTGCTTGTCAGCTAGGTTGCGTCAGCTGCTCGTCAGCTAGTTTGCGTCAGCTGCTCGTCAGCTAGGTTTGGTCAGCTAGGTTGTCAGCGAGGCTGCCTCAGCTTCTCGTCAGCGACGTTGAGTCAGCTACACGTCAGCGAGGTTTCATTAGCTACTTGCCATCTAGTTTTTGGCGAGGTTGTGTCATCTACTAGTCAGCCTCAGCTAGGTTGTGTTATCTAGGTTGTTTCAGATACTGGTCAATTAGGTTGTGTCAGCTACTTGTCAGGTTGGTTGTGTCAGCTGCTCGTCAGATAGGTTGTGTCAGCTGCTCGTCAGATAGGTTGTGTTAGCTGCTTGTCGGCTGGGTTGTGTCAGCTAGATTGTATTTACACTACTAGGTTGCATCAGCTAGGTAGCGTAATCTACGCGTCAGCTCGGTTGAAACATCTACTCGTCAGCTAGGTTGCGTCAGCTACTTTTCAGCTGGGTTGTGTCAGGTGCTTGTCATCAAGGTTGCAACAGCTAGGTTGCGTCAGCTACTCGTCAGCTAGGTTGCGTCAGCTATGTTGCGTCAGCTAGTAGTCAGTGTCAGCTAGGTTGTTTCAGCTGCTTGTCAGCTAGGTTGTCAGCTACTCGTCAGGTAGGTTGTGTCAGCTGGGTTGAGTCAGCTGCTTGTCAGCTTGGTTGCGTCAGCTGCTTGTCAGCCAAGTTGCGTCAGCTGCTCGTCGAGCTAGGTTGTGTCAGATGCTCGTGAGCTTGGATGTGTGGCAGCTGTTTGTCAGCTAGGTTGTGTGGCAGCTAGCAGTTAGCTAGGTTGTGTCAGCCACTTTCCAGCGTCAGCTTGGTTTTATGTCAGCTATTTTTCAGCTAGATTGTGTAATCTACTCTTCAGCTAGATTGTGTAATCTGCTCGTCAGCTAGGTTGTGTGTTAGCTGCTCGCCAGCTAGGTTGTGTGTTAGCTTGTGTGTCAGCTACTCATCGGCAATGTTGTGTGTCAGCTACTCGTCAGCTGCTCATCAGCTAGGTTGTGTGTCAGCTGCTCGTCAGCTATGTTTTGTCATCGACTCGTCAGTTAGGTTGTGTCAGCTACTCGTCAGCTATGTTGTGTTAGATACTTGTTACCTATGTTGTGTCAGCTACATGTCAGCTAGGTTGAGTCTGCTAGGTTGTAAATACACTACTAGTCAGCTTGGTTGTGTCAGCTACTAGTCAGCTAGGTTGTGTCAGCTATTCTTCAGTGTCAGCTACTCGTCAGCTAGGTTGTGTCAGCTAATCGTCATCTTGGTTGTATGTCAGCTGCTCGTCAGTTAGGTTGCGTGTCAGCTACTCGTCAGCTGCTCGTAAGCTAGGTGGTGTCAGATGCTCGTTAGCTTGTTTGTGTTTCAGCTACTCGTCAGCTAGGTTGTGTCTCAGGTACTTGTCAGCTTGATTGTGTCATCTACTCTTCAGCTAGGTTGTGTCAAATGCTCATCACCTAGATTGTGTGTCAGCAACTTGTCAACTGCTCGTCAGCTAGGTTGTGTGTCAGCTGCTCGTCAGCTAGGTTTTGTGTCAGCTGCTCGTCAACTAGGTTGTGTCATCTAGGTTGTGTCATCTAGGTTATTTCAGCTGCTTGTCAGGTAGGTTTTGTCAGCTGGGTTGTGTCAGCTGCTTGTCAGCTGCTCGTCAGCTAGGTTGCGTCAGCTGCTCGTCAGCTACGTTTGGTCAGCTAGGTTGTCAGCGAGGTTGCCTCAGCTTCTCGTCAGCGAGGTTGAGTCAGCTACTTGTCAGCGAGGTTTCATTAGCTACTTGCCATCTAGTTTTTGGCGAGGTTGTGTCAGCTAGGTTGTGTTATCTTGGTTGTTTCAGATACTGGTCAATTAGGTGGCTTCATCTACTTGTCAGCTAGGTTGCGTCATCTACGCGTCAGCTAGTTTGCGTCAGCTACTTTTCAGCTGGGTTGTGTCAGGTGCTTGTCATCTGGATTGCAACAGCTAGATTGCATCAGCTTCTCATCAGCTAGGTTGCGTCAGCTACTCGTCAGCTAGGTTGCATCAGCTACTCGTCAGCTAGGTTGCGTCAGCTAGGTTGCGTCAGCTGTTGCGTCAGCTAGCAGTCAGCGTCAGCTAGGTTGTGTCATCTAGGTTGTTTCAGCTGCTTGTCAGCTGCTTGTTATCTGCTCGTCAGCAAGGTTGCTTCAGCTGCTTGTCAGCTAGGTTGCGTCAGCTGCTCGTTAGCTTTGATGTGTGGCAGCTGTTTGTCAGCTAGGTTGTGTGGCAGCTAGCAGTTAGCTAGGTTGTGTCAGCCACTTTCCAGCGTCAGCTAGGTTGTCTCAGCTACTTCTCAGCTAGGTTGCATCAGCTGCTCGTCAGCTAGGTTGTGTGTCAGCTAATTGTCAGCTAGATTGTGTCATCTACTCTTCAGCTTGGTTGTGTTAGCTGCTCGTCAGCTACGTTGTGTCAGCTGCTCATCAGCTAGATTGTGTGTCAGCTACTCGTTAGCTGCTCGTCAGCTAGGTTGTGTGTCAGCTGCTCGTTAACTCGGTTGTGTCAGCTACTCGTCAGCTAGGTTGTGTCATCTAGGTTATTTCAGCTGCTTGTCAGGTTGGTTGTGTCAGCTTGGTTGTGTCAGCTGCTTGTCAGCTAGGTTGCGTCAGCTGCTCGTCAGCTAGTTTGCGTCAGCTGCTCGTCAGCTAGGTTTGGTCAGCTAGGTTGTCAGCGAGGCTGCCTCAGCTTCTCGTCAGCGACGTTGAGTCAGCTACACGTCAGCGAGGTTTCATTAGCTACTTGCCATCTAGTTTTTGGCGAGGTTGTGTCATCTACTAGTCAGCCTCAGCTAGGTTGTGTTATCTAGGTTGTTTCAGATACTGGTCAATTAGGTTGTGTCAGCTACTTGTCAGGTTGGTTGTGTCAGCTGCTCGTCAGATAGGTTGTGTCAGCTGCTCGTCAGATAGGTTGTGTTAGCTGCTTGTCGGCTGGGTTGTGTCAGCTAGATTGTATTTACACTACTAGGTTGCATCAGCTAGGTAGCGTAATCTACGCGTCAGCTCGGTTGAAACATCTACTCGTCAGCTAGGTTGCGTCAGCTACTTTTCAGCTGGGTTGTGTCAGGTGCTTGTCATCAAGGTTGCAACAGCTAGGTTGCGTCAGCTACTCGTCAGCTAGGTTGCGTCAGCTATGTTGCGTCAGCTAGTAGTCAGTGTCAGCTAGGTTGTTTCAGCTGCTTGTCAGCTAGGTTGTCAGCTACTCGTCAGGTAGGTTGTGTCAGCTGGGTTGAGTCAGCTGCTTGTCAGCTTGGTTGCGTCAGCTGCTTGTCAGCCAAGTTGCGTCAGCTGCTCGTCGAGCTAGGTTGTGTCAGATGCTCGTGAGCTTGGATGTGTGGCAGCTGTTTGTCAGCTAGGTTGTGTGGCAGCTAGCAGTTAGCTAGGTTGTGTCAGCCACTTTCCAGCGTCAGCTTGGTTTTATGTCAGCTATTTTTCAGCTAGATTGTGTAATCTACTCTTCAGCTAGATTGTGTAATCTGCTCGTCAGCTAGGTTGTGTGTTAGCTGCTCGCCAGCTAGGTTGTGTGTTAGCTTGTGTGTCAGCTACTCATCGGCAATGTTGTGTGTCAGCTACTCGTCAGCTGCTCATCAGCTAGGTTGTGTGTCAGCTGCTCGTCAGCTATGTTTTGTCATCGACTCGTCAGTTAGGTTGTGTCAGCTACTCGTCAGCTATGTTGTGTTAGATACTTGTTACCTATGTTGTGTCAGCTACATGTCAGCTAGGTTGAGTCTGCTAGGTTGTAAATACACTACTAGTCAGCTTGGTTGTGTCAGCTACTAGTCAGCTAGGTTGTGTCAGCTATTCTTCAGTGTCAGCTACTCGTCAGCTAGGTTGTGTCAGCTAATCGTCATCTTGGTTGTATGTCAGCTGCTCGTCAGTTAGGTTGCGTGTCAGCTACTCGTCAGCTGCTCGTAAGCTAGGTGGTGTCAGATGCTCGTTAGCTTGTTTGTGTTTCAGCTACTCGTCAGCTAGGTTGTGTCTCAGGTACTTGTCAGCTTGATTGTGTCATCTACTCTTCAGCTAGGTTGTGTCAAATGCTCATCACCTAGATTGTGTGTCAGCAACTTGTCAACTGCTCGTCAGCTAGGTTGTGTGTCAGCTGCTCGTCAGCTAGGTTTTGTGTCAGCTGCTCGTCAACTAGGTTGTGTCATCTAGGTTGTGTCATCTAGGTTATTTCAGCTGCTTGTCAGGTAGGTTTTGTCAGCTGGGTTGTGTCAGCTGCTTGTCAGCTGCTCGTCAGCTAGGTTGCGTCAGCTGCTCGTCAGCTACGTTTGGTCAGCTAGGTTGTCAGCGAGGTTGCCTCAGCTTCTCGTCAGCGAGGTTGAGTCAGCTACTTGTCAGCGAGGTTTCATTAGCTACTTGCCATCTAGTTTTTGGCGAGGTTGTGTCAGCTAGGTTGTGTTATCTTGGTTGTTTCAGATACTGGTCAATTAGGTGGCTTCATCTACTTGTCAGCTAGGTTGCGTCATCTACGCGTCAGCTAGTTTGCGTCAGCTACTTTTCAGCTGGGTTGTGTCAGGTGCTTGTCATCTGGATTGCAACAGCTAGATTGCGTCAGCTTCTCATCAGCTAGGTTGCGTCAGCTACTCGTCAGCTAGGTTGCATCAGCTACTCGTCAGCTAGGTTGCGTCAGCTAGGTTGCGTCAGCTAAGTTGCGTCAGCTAGTAGTCAGCGTCAGCTAGGTTGTGTCATCTAGGTTGTTTCAGCTGCTTGTCAGCTGCTTGTTATCTGCTCGTCAGCAAGGTTGCTTCAGCTGCTTGTCAGCTAGGTTGCGTCAGCTGCTCGTTAGCTTTGATGTGTGGCAGCTGTTTGTCAGCTAGGTTGTGTGGCAGCTAGCAGTTAGCTAGGTTGTGTCAGCCACTTTCCAGCGTCAGCTAGGTTGTCTCAGCTACTTCTCAGCTAGGTTGCATCAGCTGCTCGTCAGCTAGGTTGTGTGTCAGCTAATTGTCAGCTAGATTGTGTCATCTACTCTTCAGCTTGGTTGTGTTAGCTGCTCGTCAGCTACGTTGTGTCAGCTGCTCATCAGCTAGATTGTGTGTCAGCTACTCGTTAGCTGCTCGTCAGCTAGGTTGTGTGTCAGCTGCTCGTTAACTCGGTTGTGTCAGCTACTCGTCAGCTAGGTTGTGTCATCTAGGTTATTTCAGCTGCTTGTCAGGTTGGTTGTGTCAGCTTGGTTGTGTCAGCTGCTTGTCAGCTAGGTTGCGTCAGCTGCTCGTCAGCTAGTTTGCGTCAGCTGCTCGTCAGCTAGGTTTGGTCAGCTAGGTTGTCAGCGAGGCTGCCTCAGCTTCTCGTCAGCGACGTTGAGTCAGCTACACGTCAGCGAGGTTTCATTAGCTACTTGCCATCTAGTTTTTGGCGAGGTTGTGTCATCTACTAGTCAGCCTCAGCTAGGTTGTGTTATCTAGGTTGTTTCAGATACTGGTCAATTAGGTTGTGTCAGCTACTTGTCAGGTTGGTTGTGTCAGCTGCTCGTCAGATAGGTTGTGTCAGCTGCTCGTCAGATAGGTTGTGTTAGCTGCTTGTCGGCTGGGTTGTGTCAGCTAGATTGTATTTACACTACTAGGTTGCATCAGCTAGGTAGCGTAATCTACGCGTCAGCTCGGTTGAAACATCTACTCGTCAGCTAGGTTGCGTCAGCTACTTTTCAGCTGGGTTGTGTCAGGTGCTTGTCATCAAGGTTGCAACAGCTAGGTTGCGTCAGCTACTCGTCAGCTAGGTTGCGTCAGCTATGTTGCGTCAGCTAGTAGTCAGTGTCAGCTAGGTTGTTTCAGCTGCTTGTCAGCTAGGTTGTCAGCTACTCGTCAGGTAGGTTGTGTCAGCTGGGTTGAGTCAGCTGCTTGTCAGCTTGGTTGCGTCAGCTGCTTGTCAGCCAAGTTGCGTCAGCTGCTCGTCGAGCTAGGTTGTGTCAGATGCTCGTGAGCTTGGATGTGTGGCAGCTGTTTGTCAGCTAGGTTGTGTGGCAGCTAGCAGTTAGCTAGGTTGTGTCAGCCACTTTCCAGCGTCAGCTTGGTTTTATGTCAGCTATTTTTCAGCTAGATTGTGTAATCTACTCTTCAGCTAGATTGTGTAATCTGCTCGTCAGCTAGGTTGTGTGTTAGCTGCTCGCCAGCTAGGTTGTGTGTTAGCTTGTGTGTCAGCTACTCATCGGCAATGTTGTGTGTCAGCTACTCGTCAGCTGCTCATCAGCTAGGTTGTGTGTCAGCTGCTCGTCAGCTATGTTTTGTCATCGACTCGTCAGTTAGGTTGTGTCAGCTACTCGTCAGCTATGTTGTGTTAGATACTTGTTACCTATGTTGTGTCAGCTACATGTCAGCTAGGTTGAGTCTGCTAGGTTGTAAATACACTACTAGTCAGCTTGGTTGTGTCAGCTACTAGTCAGCTAGGTTGTGTCAGCTATTCTTCAGTGTCAGCTACTCGTCAGCTAGGTTGTGTCAGCTAATCGTCATCTTGGTTGTATGTCAGCTGCTCGTCAGTTAGGTTGCGTGTCAGCTACTCGTCAGCTGCTCGTAAGCTAGGTGGTGTCAGATGCTCGTTAGCTTGTTTGTGTTTCAGCTACTCGTCAGCTAGGTTGTGTCTCAGGTACTTGTCAGCTTGATTGTGTCATCTACTCTTCAGCTAGGTTGTGTCAAATGCTCATCACCTAGATTGTGTGTCAGCAACTTGTCAACTGCTCGTCAGCTAGGTTGTGTGTCAGCTGCTCGTCAGCTAGGTTGTGTGTCAGCTGCTTGTCAACTAGGTTGTGTCAGCTAAGCATCAGCTAGGTTGTGTGTCAGCTGATGGTCAGCTAGGTTTTGTGTCTTTTACTCGTCAGCTGTTCATCAGCTAGGTTGTGTGTCAGCTGATGGTCAGCTAGGTTTTGTGTCTTTTACTCGTCAGCTGTTCATCAGCTAGGTTGTGTATCAGCTACTCGTCAGATGCTCGTCAGCTAGGTTGTGTGTCAGCTGCTTGTCAGCTAGGTTGTGTGTCAGCTGCTCGTCAGCTACTCGTCAACTAGGTTGTGTGTCAGCTGCTCGTCAGCTACGCATCAGCTAGGTTGTGTGTCAGCTACTCGTCAGCTAGGTTGAGTCAGCTAAGCATCAGCTAGGTTGTGTGTCAGCTGATGGTCAGCTAGGTTTTGTGTCTTTTACTCGTCAGCTGTTCATCAGCTAGGTTGTGTATCAGCTACTCGTCAGATGCTCGTCAGCTAGGTTGTGTGTCAGCTGCTTGTCAGCTAGGTTGTGTGTCAGCTGCTCGTCAGCTAGGTTGTGTCAGCTGCTCGTCAGCTGCTCTTCAGCTAGGTTGCATTTCAGCTACTCGTCAGCTGCTCCTAAGCTAGGTTGTGTCAGATGCTCGTTAGCTTGGCTGTATGGCAGCTGTTTGTCAGCTAGGTTGTGTGGCAGATACTTCTCAGCTAGGTTGCGTCAGCTACTCGTCAGATGCTCATCAGCTGGGTTTTGTGTCAGCTATTTGTCAGCTAGATTGTGTAATCTACTCTTCAGCTAGGTTGCGTCAGCTAGGTTGCGTCAGATAGGTTTTCAGCGAGGTTGCCTCAGCTTCTCGTCAGCGAGGTTTCATTAGCTACTTGCCATCTAGTTTTTGGCGAGGTTGTTTCAGCTACTGGTCAATTAGGTTGCGTCAGCTACTTGTCAGGTTGGTTGTGTCAGCTGCTCGTCAAATAGGTTGTGTCAGCTGCACGTCAGCTGCTTGTCAGTAGGTTGTGTCAGCTACTCGTCAGCTGGGTTGTGTCAGCTGCTTGTCAGCTGGGTTGTGTCAGCTTGATTGTAGTTACACTACTTGTCATCTTAGTTGCGTCATCTACGCGTCAGCTAGGTTGAATCAGCTACTCGTCAGCTAGGTTGCGTCAGCTAGGATGTGTCAGCTACTGGTCAGCGTCAACTATGTTGTGTTATCTAGGTTGTTTCAGCTGCTTGTCAGCTTGGTTGTCAGCTACTCAACAGGTAAGTTGTGTCAGCTGGATTGTGTCATTTGCGTGTCAGCTGCTCGTCAGCTTGGTTGCGCCAGCTACTCGTCAGCTAGGTTGCGCCAATTACTTGTCAGCTCGGTTGCGTCAGCTACTCGTCAGCTAGGTTACGTCAGCTACTTGTCAGCAAGGTTGTGTCAGCAAAGTTGCGTCAGCTAGTAGTCATCGTCAGCTCGGTTGTGTCATCTAGGTTGTTTCAGCTGCTTGTCAGCTAGGTTGTCAGCTACTCGTCAGGTAGGTTGTGTCAGCTGTGTTGTGTCAGCTGCGTTGTGTCAGCTACTTGTCAGCTGCTCATCAGCTAGGTTGCGTCAGCTGCTCGTCAGCTAGGTTGTCAGCTAGGTTGTCAGCGAGGTTGCCTCAGCTACTCGTAAGGGAGGTTGCCTCAGCTACTCGTAAGGGAGGTTGCATCAGCTATTCGTCATCTAGTTTTGGCGAGGTTGCGTCAGCTACTAGTCAGCGTCAGCTAGGTTTGTCAGCTGCTCGTCAGCTACTCGTCAGCTAGGTTGTGTCAGCTACGCATCAGCTAGGTTGTGTGTCAGCTACTCGTCAGCTCGGTTGTCTCAGCTAAGCATCAGCTAGGTTGTGTGTCAGCTGATGGTCAGCTAGGTTGTGTCTTTTACTCCTCAGCTGCTCGTCAGCTAGGTTGTGTGTCAGCTACTTGTCAGCAGCTCGACAGCTAGGTTTTGTGTCAGCTGCTCGACAACTAGGTTGTGTGTCAGCTGCTCGTCAGCTAGGTTGTGTGTCAGCTGCTTGTCAGCTACTCGTCAGCTAGGTTGTGTCAGCTACGCATCAGCTAGGTTGTGTGTCAGCTGATGGTCAGCTAGGTTTTGTGTCTTTTACTCGTCAGCTGCTCATCAGCTAGGTTGTGTGTCAGCTACTCGTCAGCTGCTCGACAGCTAGGTTGTATGTCAGCTGCTCGACAGCTAGGTTGTGTGTCAGCTGCTCGTCAGCTAGGTTGTGTGTCAGCTGCTCGACAGCTAGGTTGTGTGTCAGCTGCTCGACAGCTAGGTTGTGTGTCAGCTGCTTGTCGGCTATGTTGTGTGTCAGCTACTCGTCAGCTGCTCATCAGCTAGGTTGGGTGTCAGCTGCTCGACAGCTAGGTTGTATGTCAGCTGCTCGACAGCTAGGTTGTATGTCAGCTGCTCGACATCTAGGTTGTGTGTCAGCTGCTCGTCAGCTAGGTTGTGTGTCAGCTGCTCGACAGCTAGGTTGTGTGTCAGCTGCTCGACAGCTAGGTTGTGTGTCAGCTGCTCGACAGCTAGGTTGTGTGTCAGCTACTCGTCAGCTGCTCATCAGCTAGGTTGGGTGTCAGCTACTCGTCATCTTGGTTGTGTGTCAGCTGCTCATCAGCTAGGTTGGGTGTCAGCTACTCGTCATCTTGGTTGTGTGTCAGCTGCTCGTCAGCTAGGTTGTGTCAGCTACACGTCAGCTGCTCTTCAGCTAGGTTGCGTATCAGCTACTCGTCAGCTGCTCGTAAGCTCGGTTGTGTCAGATGCTCATTAGCTTGGATGTGTTGCAGCTGCTTGTCAGCTAGATTGTGGCAGCTACCAGTTAGCTAGGTTGTGTCAGCCGCTTGTCAGCATCAGCTAGGTTTTGTCAGCTACTTCTCAGCTAGGTTGCGTCAGCTACTCATCAGCAAGGTTGCATCAGCTACTCGTCAGCTAGGTGGCATCAGCTGCTCATCATCTAGGTTGTGTGTCAGCTACTTGTCAGCTAGATTGTGTCATCTACTCTTCAGTTAGGTGGCGTCAGCTGCTCGTCAGCTAGATTGTGTGTCAGCTACTCGTTAGCTGCTCGTAAGCTCGGTTGTGTCAGATGCTCATTAGCTTGGATGTGTTGCAGCTGCTTGTCAGCTAGGTTGTGTGGCAGCTACCCGTTAGCTAGGTTGTGTCAGCCACTTGTCAGCTAGGTTGTGTCAGCTACTTCTCAGCTAGGTTGCGTCAGCTACTCATCAGCAAGGTTGCATCAGCTACTCGTCAGCTAGGTGGCATCAGCTGCTCGTCATCTAGGTTGTGTGTCAGCTGCTCGTCAGCTAGGTGGCGTCAGCTGCTCGTCAGCTAGGTTGTGTGTCAGCTACTTGTCAGCTAGATTGTGTCATCTACTCTTCAGTTAGGTGGCGTCAGCTGCTCGTCAGCTAGATTGTGTAACAGCTACTCATTAGCTGCTCGTCAGCTAGGTTGTGTGTCAGCTGCTTGACAGCTATGTTCTGTGTCAGCTGCTCGTCAGCTAGGTTGCATCAGTTAGGTTGTGTCATCTAGGTTATTTCAGCTGCTTTTCAGGTAGGTTGTTTCAGCTGGGTTGTGTCAGCTGCATGTCAGCTTCTCGTCAGCTTGCTTGCGTCAGCTGCTCGTCAGCTAGTTTGCATCAGCTACTCGTCATCTTGGTTGTGTGTCAGCTGCTCGTCAGCTAGGTTGTGTGTCAGCTGCTTGTCAGCTACTCGTCAGCTAGGTTGTGTCAGCTACGCATCAGCTAGGTTGTGTGTCAGCTACTCGTCAGCTAGGTTGTGTGTCAGCTGCTCGTCAGCTAGGTTGTGTGTCAGCTGCTCGTCAGCTAGGTTGTGTGTCAGCTGCTTGTCAGCTACTCATCAGCTAGGTTGTGTCAGCTACGCATCAGCTAGGTTGTGTGTCAGCTACTCGTCAGATGCTCGTCAGCTAGGTTGTGTGTCAGCTGCTCGTCAGATGCTCGTCAGCTAGGTTGTGTGTCAGCTGCTTGTCAGCTACTCGTCAGCTAGGTTGTGTCAGCTACGCATCAGCTAGGTTGTGTGTCAGCTACTCGTCAGCTAGGTTGTGTCAGCTAAGCTTCAGCTAGGTTGTGTGTCAGCTGATGGTCAGCTCGGTTTTGTGTCTTTTACTCGTCAGCTGCTCATCAGCTAGGTTGTGTGTCAGCTACTCGTCAGCTTTTCGTCGGCTAGGTTGTGTGTCAGCTACTCGTCAGCTGCTCGACAGCTAGGTTGTGTGTCAGCTGCTCGTCAGCTAGGTTGTGTGTCAGCTGCTCGATAGCTAGGTTGTGTGTCAGCTGCTCGACAGCTAGGTTGTGTGTCAGCTGCTCGACAGCTAGGTTGTGTGTCAGCTGCTCGTCGGCTATGTTGTGTGTCAGCTACTCGTCAACTGCTCATCAGCTAGGTTGGGTGTCAGCTACTCGTCATCTTGGTTGTGTGTCAGCTGCTCATCAGCTAGGTTGGGTGTCAGCTACTCGTCATCTTGGTTGTGTGTCAGCTTCTCGTCAGCTAGGTTGTGTCAGCTACACGTCAGCTGCCCTTCAGCTAGGTTGCGTATCAGCTACTCGTCAGCTGCTCGTAAGCTCGGTTGTGTCAGATGCTCATTAGCTTGGATGTGTTGCAGCTGCTTGTCAGCTAGGTTGTGTGGCAGCTACCAGTTAGCTAGGTTGTGTCAGCCACTTGTCAGCGTCAGCTAGGTTGTGTCAGCTACTTCTCAGCTAGGTTGCGTCAGCTACTCATCAGCAAGGTTGCATCAGCTACTCGTCAGCTAGGTGGCATCAGCTGCTCGTCAGCTAGGTTGTGTGGCAGCTACTTCTCAGCAAGATTGCGTCAGCTACTGATCAGCTAGGTTGCGTCAGCTACTCGTCAGCTAGGTGGCGTCAGCTACTCATCTGCCAGGTTGCGTCAGCTAGATTGCATCAGCTACCCGTCAGCTGAGTTGTGTATGCTACTTGTCGGCTGGGTTGGGTCAACTACATTGTATTTACTCAACTAGTCAGCCACGTTGCGTCAGCGAGTAGTCATCGTCAGCTAGGTTGTGTCATCTAGGTTGTTTCAGCTGCTTGTCAGCTAGGTTGTCAGCTACTCGTCAGGTAGGTTGTGTCAGCTGCGTTGTGTCAGCTGCTTGTCAGCTGCTTGTCAGCTGCTCGTCAGCTAGGTTGCGTCAGCTGCTCGTCAGCTAGGTTGTCAGCTAGGTTGTCAGCGAGGTTGCCTCAGCTACTCGTAAGGGAGGTTGCATCAGCTATTCGTCAGCGAGGTTGCCTCAGCTACTCGTCATCTAGTTTTGGCGAGGTTGCGTCAGCGTCAGCTAGGTTTGTCAGCTGCTCGTCAGCTACTCGTCAGCTAGGTTGTGTCAGCTACGCATCAGCTAGGTTGTGTGTCAGCTACTCGTCAGCTCGGTTGTGTCAGCTAAGCATCAGCTCGGTTGTGTGTCAGCTGATGGTCAGCTAGGTTGTGTCTTTTACTCCTCAGCTGCTCATCAGCTAGGTTGTGTGTCAGCAACCTCGTCAGCAGCTCGACAGCTATGTTTTGTGTCAGCTGCTCGACAACTAGGTTGTGTCAGCTACACGTCAGCTGCTCTTCAGCTAGGTTGCATTTCAGCTACTCGTCAGCTGCTCCTAAGCTAGGTTGCGTCAGATGCTCGTTAGCTTGGCTGTGTGGCAGCTGTTTGTCAGCTAGGTTGTGTGGCAGCTACTTCTCAGCAAGATTGCGTCAGCTACTCATCAGCTAGGTTGCGTCAGCTACTCGTCAGCTAGGTGGCGTCAGCTACTCATCTGCCAGGTTGCGTCAGCTAGATTGCATCAGCTACCCGTCAGCTGAGTTGTGTATGCTACTTGTCAGCTGGGTTGGGTCAACTACATTGTATTTACACAACTAGTCAGCTACGTTGCGTCAGCGAGTAGTCATCGTCAGCTAGGTTGTGTCATCTAGGTTGTTTCAGCTGCTTGTCAGCTAGGTTGTCAGCTACTCGTCAGGTAGGTTGTGTCAGCTGCGTTGTGTCAGCTGCTTGTCAGCTGCTTGTCAGCTGCTCGTCAGCTAGGTTGCGTCAGCTGCTCGTCAGCTAGGTTGTCAGCTAGGTTGTCAGCGAGGTTGCCTCAGCTACTCGTAAGGGAGGTTGCCTCAGCTACTCGTAAGGGAGGTTGCATCAGCTATTCGTCAGCGAGGTTGCCTCAGCTACTCGTCATCTAGTTTTGGCGAGGTTGCGTCAATTACTAGTCAGCGTCAGCTAGGTTTGTCAGCTGCTCGTCAGCTACTCGTCAGCTAGGTTGTGTCAGCTACGCATCAGCTAGGTTGTGTGTCAGCTACTCGTCAGCTCGGTTGTGTCAGCTAAGCATCAGCTAGGTTGTGTGTCAGCTGATGGTCAGCTAGGTTGTGTCTTTTACTCCTCAGCTGCTCGTCAGCTAGCTTGTGTGTCAGCTACTCGTCAGCAGCTCGACAGCTAGGTTTTTTGTCAGCTGCTCGACAACTAGGTTGTGTGTCAGCTGCTCGACGGCTATGTTGTGTGTCAGCTACTCGTCAGCTGCTCATCAGCTAGGTTGGGTGTCAGCTACTCGTCATCTTGGTTATGTGTCAGCTGCTCGTCAGCTAGGTTGTGTCAGATGCTAATTAGCTTGGATGTGTTGCAGCTGCTTGTCAGCTAGGTTGTGTGGCAGCTACCAGTTAGCTAGGTTGTGTCAGCCACTTGTCAGCATCAGCTAGGTTGTGTCAGATACTTCTCAGCTAGGTTGCGTCAGCTACTCATCAGCAAGGTTGCATTAGCTACTCGTCAGCTAGGTGGCGTCAGCTGCTCGTCAGCGAGGTTGTGTGTCAGCTACTTGTCAGCTAAATTGTGTCGTCTACTCTTCAGTTAGGTGGCGTCAGCTGCTCGTCAGCTAGATAGTGTGTCAGCTGCTTGTCAGCTTCTCGTCAGCTTGGTTGCGTCAGCTGCTCGTAAGGGAGGTTGCCTCAGCTACTCATCAGCGAGGTTGCCTCAGCTACTCATCAGCTAGGTTGTGTCAGCTACACGTCAGCTGCTCTTCAGCTCGGTTGCATTTCAGCTACTCGTCAGCTGCTCCTAAGCTAGGTTGTGTCAGATGCTCGTTAGCTTAGCTGTGTGGCAGCTGTTTGTCAGCTAGGTTGTGTGGTAGCTACTTCTCAGCTAGGTTGCGTCAGCTACTTATCAGGTAGGTTGCGTCAGCTACTCGTCGGCTAGGTGGTGTCAGCTGCTCGTCAGCTAGGTTTCGTGTCAGCTATTTGTCAGCTAGATTGTGTAATCTACTCTTCAGCTAGGTTGCGTCAGCTGCTCGTCAGCTAGGTTGCGTCAGATAGGTTGTCAGCGAGTTTGCCTCAGCTTCTCGTCAGCGAGGTTGAGTCAGATACTCGTCAGCGAATTTGCGTCAGCTACTCGTTAGCGAGGTTTCATTAGCTACTTGCCATCTCATTTTTGGCGAGGTTGCATCAGATAGGTTGTCAGCGAGGTTGTTTCAGCTACTGGTAAATTAGGTTGCGTCAGCTACTTGTCAGGTTGATTGTGTCAGCTACTCGTCAGATAGGTTGTGTCCGCTGCTTGTCGGCTGGGTTGTGTCAGCTAGATTTTATTCACACTACTAGTCATCTAGGTAGCGTCATCTACGCGTCAACTAGGTTGAATCATCTACTCGTCAGCTAGGTTGCGTCAGCTACTTTTCAGCTGGGTTGTGTCAGGTGCTTGTCATCTAGGTTGCAACAGCTACTCGTCAGCTAGGTTGCATCAGCTACTCGTCAGCGAGGTTGCGTCAGCTAGGATGCGTCAGCTACTGGTCAGCATCAACTAGCTTGTGTCATCTAGGTTGTTTCAGCTGCTTGTCAGCTTGGTTGTCAGCTACTCATCAGGTAGGTTGTGTCAGCTGGGTTGTGTCATTTGCGTGTCAGCTGCTCGTCAGCTAGGTTGCGTCAGCTACTTGTCAGCTAGGTTGTGGCAGCTTAGTTGCGTCAGCTAATAGTCATCGTCAGCTAGGTTGTGTCATCTAGGTTGTTTCAGCTGCTTGTCAGCTAGGTTGTCAGCTACTCGTCGGGTAGGTTGTGTCAGCTGTGTTGTGTCAGCTGCTTGTCAGCTACTTGTCAGCTGCTCATCAGCTAGGTTGCGTCAGCTGCTTGTCAGCTAGGTTGTCAGCTAGGTTGTCAGCGAGGTTGCCTCAGCTACTCGTAAGGGAGGTTGCATCAGCTACTCATCAGCGAGGTTGCCTCAGCTACTCGTCATCTAGTTTTTGGCGAGGTTGCGTCAGCTACTAGTCAGCGTCAGCTAGGTTTGTCAGCGAGGTTGGGTCAGCTACTCTTCATCCACTTGTCGGCCAGGTTGTGTCAGCTACTTGTCAATTAGGTTGCGTCAGCTACTTGTCAGGTCGGTTGTGTCAGCTGCTCGTCAGGTAGGTTGTGTCAGCTGCTCGTCAGGTAGGTTGTGTCAGCTGCTCGTCAGGTAGGTTGTGTCAGCTGCTCGTCAGCTGGGTTGTGTCAGCTGCTTGTCAGCAAGGTCGTCTCAGCTAGTCGTCAGTTGGGTTGTGTATGCTGCTTGTCGGCTGGGTCGTGTCAGCTAGATTGTAGTTACACAACTAGTCAGCTGGGTTGCATCAGCTAGGTTGCGTCATCTACTCGTCAGCTAGGTTGCATCAGCTACTCATCTGCCAGGTTGCGTCAGCTACTCGTCAGCTTCGGTCGCGTCAGCTACTCGTCAGCTAGGTTGCGTCAGCTAGATTGCATCAGCTACCCGTCAGCTGACTTGTGTATGCTACTTGTCGGCTGGATTGGGTCAACTACATTGTATTTACACAACTAGTCATCTAGGTTGCGTCATCTATTCGTCAGCTCGGTTGAATCATCTACTCGTTAGCTAGTTTGCGTCAACTACTTTTCAGCTAGGTTGTGTCAGCTAGGTTGCCAGCTAGATTGTATGTAAACTACCAGTCAGCTAGGTTGGGTCAGCTAGGTTGCGTCAGCTACTCGTCAGATAAGTTGGGTCAGCTATGTTGCGTCAGTTACTCATCAGCTAGGTTGCGTCAGCTACTCATCAGCTTGGTTTCATTAGCTAGGTTGTGTCAGCTACTCGTCAGCTAGGTTGCATCAGCTACTAGTCAGCGTCAGCTAGGTTTGTCAGCGAGGTTGCGTCAGCTAATCTTCATCTACTTGTCGGCGAGGTTGTGTCATCTACTAGTCAGCGTCAGCTAGGTTCTGTCATCTAGGTTGCGTCAGCTACTCGTCAAATAGGTTGTGTCAGCTGCGCATCAGCTGGGTTGTGTCAGCTGCTTGTCAGCTAGGTTGCGTCATCTACTCGTCAGCTGGGTTGTGTCAGCTGCTTGTCGGCTGAGTTGTCAGCTAGATTGTATTTACACTACTAGTCATCTAGGTTGCGTCAGCTACTCGTCAGCTTGGTTGCATCAGCTACTAGTCAGCGTCAGCTTGGTTGTGTCATCTAGGATTTTCCAGCTGCTTGTCAGCTAGGTTGTTAGCTTCGCATTAGGTAGGTTGTGGCAGCTGGGTTGTGTCAGCTGCTTGTCAGCTGCTCGTCAGCTAGGTTGTGTCAGCTGCTCATCAGCTGGGTTGTCAGCTAGGTTGCATCAGCTAGGTTGTCAGCGATGTTGCCTCAGCTACTCGTCAGCGAGGTTGCGTCAGCTACTTGTCATCTAGTTTTTGGCAAGGTTGCGTCAGCTACTAGTCAACGTCAGCTAGGTTTGTCAGCGAGGTTGCGTCAGCTACTCTTCATCTACTTGTCGGCGAGGTTGTGACAGCTACTAGTCAGCATCAGCTAGGTTGTGTCATCTAGAATGTTTCAGCTACTTTTAAATTAGGTTTCGTCAGCTACTTGTCAGGTAGGTTGTGTCATCTGCTCATCAGATAGGTTGTGTCAGCTGTGTTGTGTTAGCTGCGCGTCAGCTGGGTTGTGTCAGCTACATTGTATTTACATTACTAGTCATCTAGGTTGCATCAGCTAGGTTGCGTCAGCTACTCATCAGCTAGGTTGCGTCAACTACTCGTCAGCTACTCGTCAGCTAGGTTGCGTCAGCTACTCGTCAGCGTCAGCTAGGTTGTGTCATCTAGGTTTTTTCAGCTACTTGTCAGCTAGGTTGCGTCAGCTAGGTTGTGTCAGCTGCTAGCCAGTGTCGGCTAGGTTGTCAGCTACTAGTCAGCGTCAGCTAGGTTGTGTCTTCTTCTTGTCAGCATCAGCTGCTAGTCAGCTAGGTTGTATCAAATATATAATATTTTATTGGTCCTGTACACCTTGCTAGCAGATGTTATTGCGAGTGTAGCAAAATGCTTGTGCTTCTAGTTCTGACAGTGCATTAATGTCTAACAAGCAATCTAACAATTCCACAACCACTACCTAATACACACATTTTTACATTTACATTTAAGTCATTTAGCAGACGGTCTTATCCAGAGCGACTTACAAATTGGTGCATACACCTTATGACATCCAGTGGAACAGCCACTTTACAATAGTGCATCTAAATCTTTTTAGTGGGGGGGGGGGTGAGAAGGATTACTTATCCTATCCTAGGTATTCCTTAAAGAGGTGGGGTTTCAGGTGTCTCCGGAAGGTGGTGATTGACTCCGCTGTCCTGGCGTCGTGAGGGAGTTTGTTCCACCATTGGGGGGCCAGAGCAGCGAACAGTTTTGACTGGGCTGAGCGGGAACTGTACTTCCTCAGTGGTAGGGAGGCGAGCAGAGCAGAGGTGGATGAACGCAGTGCCGTTGTTTGGGTGTAGGGCCTGATCAGAGCCTGGAGGTACTGAGGTGCCGTTCCCCTCACAGCTCCGTAGGCAAGCACCATGGTCTTGTAGCGGATGCGAGCTTCAACTGGAAGCCAGTGGAGAGAGCGGAGGAGCGGGGTGACGTGAGAGAACTTGGGAAGGTTGAACACCAGACGGGCTGCGGCGTTCTGGATGAGTTGTAGGGGTTTAATGGCACAGGCAGGGAGCCCAGCCAACAGCGAGTTGCAGTAATCCAGACGGGAGATGACAAGTGCCTGGATTAGGACCTGCGCCGCTTCCTGTGTGAGGCAGGGTCGTACTCTGCGGATGTTGTAGAGCATGAACCTACAGGAACGGGACACCGCCTTGATGTTAGTTGAGAACGACAGGGTGTTGTCCAGGATCACGCCAAAGTTCTTAGCGCTCTGGGAGGAGGACACAATGGAGTTGTCAACCGTGATGGCGAGATCATGGAACGGGCAGTCCTTCCCCGGGAGGAAGAGGAGCTCCGTCTTGCTGAGGTTCAGCTTGAGGTGGTGATCCGTCATCCACACTGATATGTCTGCCAGACATGCAGAGATGCGATTCGCCACCTGGTCATCAGAAGGGGGAAAGGAGAAGATTAATTGTGTGTCGTCTGCATAGCAATGATAGGAGAGACCATGTGAGGTTATGACAGAGCCAAGTGACTTGGTGTATAGCGAGAATAAGAGAGGGCCTAGAACAGAGCCCTGTGGGACACCAGTGGTGAGAGCGCGTGGTGAGGAGACAGATTCTCGCCACGCCACCTGGTAGGAGCGACCTGTCAGGTAGGACGCAATCCAAGCGTGGGCCGCGCCGGAGATGCCCAACTCGGAGAGGGTGGAGAGGAGGATCTGATGGTTCACAGTATCGAAGGCAGCCGATAGGTCTAGAAGGATGAGAGCAGAGGAGAGAGAGTTAGCTTTAGCAGTGCGGAGCGCCTCCGTGATGCAGAGAAGAGCAGTCTCAGTTGAATGACTAGTCTTGAAACCTGACTGATTTGGATCAAGAAGGTCATTCTGAGAGAGATAGCGGTAGAGCTGGCCAAGGACGGCACGCTCAAGAGTTTTGGAGAGAAAAGAGAGAAGGGATACTGGTCTGTAGTTGTTGACATCGGAGGGATCGAGTGTAGGTTTTTTCAGAAGGGGTGCAACTCTCGCTCTCTTGAAGACGGAAGGGACGTAGCCAGCGGTCAGGGATGAGTTGATGAGCGACTTGTCTAAGTAAAGGTATGGAATAAGAATATATACATATAAAATGTGGATGAGCAATGGGTTAGCAACATAGTCAAGATGCAATAGATGGTATAAAATATAGTATATACATCTGGGATGAGTAATGCAAGATATGTAGACATCATTATTAAAGTTGCATTAATAAAGTGACTAGTGATCCATTTGTGTTAGCGATGGCTGTTTAACAGTCTGATGGCCTTGAGATAGAAAATATTTTTCAGTCTCTCGGTCCCAGCCTTGAGGCACCTGTACTGACCTTGCCTTCTGGATGGTAGCGGGTGAACAGGCAGGTTGTTGTCCTTGAGGATCTTTTCGGCTTTCCTGTGACATCGGGTGCTGTTGTGGTGGGCAGGTAGTTTGCCCCTGGTGATGCGTGTTGCAGATCACACCACCCTCTGGTGAGCCCTGAGGTTGTGGGCAGTGCAGTTGCCATACCAGGCGGTGATACAGCCTGACCAGATGCTCTCAATTGTGCATCTGTAAAAGTTCGAGGGTTTTAGGTGACACGCCAAATTTCTTCAGCCTCCTGAGGTTGAAGAGGCGCGGTTGTGCCTGTTGACCATTTCAGATCTTAAAACTTTCCACCTTCTCCACTGCTGTCCCATCGATGTGGATAGAGGGGTTCTCCCTCTGTTTCCTGAAGTCCACGATCATCTCCTTTGTTTTGTTGACGTTGAGTGTGAGGTTGTTTTCCTGACACCACACTCCGAGTGCCCTCACTTCCTCCCTATAGGCTGTCTTGTCATTGTTGTGATCAAGCCCACTACTGTTGTGTTATCTGCAAACTTGATGATGATTGAGTTGGAGGCGTGCATGGTCACGCAGTCATTGGTGAACAGTGATTACAGGAGGGGGCTGAGCACACACCTTTTGGGGCTCCAGGATCAGTGAGGTGGTTGTTTCCTACCTTCACCACCTCGGGGCGGCTCATCAAAGTCAGGGTCTACAGAGGGACTTGTCCATTTACTGTAGTCTAATATTTTTTCACCTTTGTTTTTAGCTTTTCACTCCGTTCAACATCCCTTTAAGACGTGTTGTGTTTAAGGGTTGGGATGACTTGTCGATCATCCTCAACTCATCTTGATCGTCGCTACTAGCCTGAGTGTTGAAATTCAACCTATTTCTCACACAACCTAAATGCATCATTGAAGATCCCTGATTTGTGTGTGTGTGTGTGTGTGTGTGTGTGTGCGTGTAGTCTAGGTCCCAGGGTATAGGGTTTATCCGGCTGCATGTTCCCTGGGCGACGCTGAGCAGAGAGGCTGAGCTACAGAAGATCAAAGTGCCAGTCAAAAAGGTATGCCTGTTACCACAGCAACACACATGCACACCTGGTAGCTTTTTGAGTAATCTTGTGATTGAGCTGATGTGACCATGTTACATGTGTTGTGTTCTCTGATTGGACAGAGTTATGAGTGTTGTGTTCTTTGATTGGACAGAGTTATGAGTTGCGGCAGCCTCAGGGCATCGCGGGGAAAATAGCATTGTTGTATCAAACCCTGATCAAACCCTTCCGACCTGATGTCCCAGAAACACTAAACACACAGTCCCACCAGAACCGAACAAAGACCCTCTCACACCCCTTCTCCAGAGACAAGCTACACCTGTGAGTACCAACCCATGCTCACACACATGCATACAAACACACATGCTTGCACATACATACAAACGCTTACACACATGCTTTCTAACCATGTCTGTCATCCTCTACAGGTTTGAAATCAAGTCACAGGACATTCTATTTGACTACTCCGTACGCAGCAGAATAGTGAGTCACACACACCTCTCAATAACACTTTCTTACTGAGTATGGTTACATGCACACAATAATTTGACTATTGTGGTTACAAATAGGGTTAATCATGTGATTTTTGTGGGTAGGGTAAATAAGGTTATTCGTGATTACTGTGGGTAGGGTAAATAGGGTTAATCATGTGATTATTGTGGATAGGGTTAATCATGTGTTTATTGTGGGTGGGGTAAATAGGGTTAATCATGTGATTATTGTGGGTAGGGTTAATCATGTGATTATTGTGGATAGGGTTAATCATGTGATTATTGTGGATAGGGTTAATCATGTGATGATTGTGGGTAGGGTAAATACGGTTAATCATGTGATGATTGTGGGTAGGGTTAATCATGTGATTATTGTGGATAGGGTTAATCATGTGATGATTGTGGGTAGGGTTAATCATGTGATTATTGTGGATAGGGTTAATCATGTGATTATTGTGGATAGGGTTAATCATGTGATTATTGTGGGTGGGGTAAATAGGGTTAATCATGTGATGATTGTGGGTAGGGTTAATCATGTGATTATTGTGGGTAGGGTTAATCATGTGATTATTGTGGATAGGGTTAATCATGTGATTATTGTGGGTAGGGTTAATCATTTGATTATTGTGGATAGGGTTAATCATGTGATTATTGTGGGTAGGGTAAATAGGGTTAATCATATGAGTAATGTGGATAAGGTGAAGATTAACAGGGTTAATCGTGATTATTTTGGATAGGGTTCATAGGGTTAATCATGAGAAAGAAAGAAAAAATGCACCTCTATTGAACCAGGTAAGCTTGCTGAGAACAAGCTTGGTGGTCCTTCTGTGGTTCAGTTGGTAGAGCATGGCGCTTGTAATGCCAGGGTAGTGGGTTCGATTCCCGGGACCACCCATACGTAGAATGTATGCACACATGACTGTAAGTCGCTTTGGATAAAAGCGTCAGCTAAATGGCATATATTAACAAGTTCTCATTTACAACTGCGACCTGGCCAAGATAAAGCAAAGTGGTGTGACAAAGACAACACAGAGTTACACATAGGATAAACAAATGTACAGTCAATAACACAATAGTAAAGTCTATACACAGTGTGTGCAAATGAAGTACGATTAGGGAGGTAAGGCAATAAATAGGCCATAGTAGTGAAATAATTACAATTTAGCAAATAAACACTGGAGTGATAGATGTGCAGAAGATGAATGTGCAAGTAGAGATACTGGGGTGCAAAGCAGGCAAAAAAAATATTAAAATAAATAACAATATGGGGATGAGGGTAGTTGGATGGGCTATTTACAGATGGGCTGTGTACAGATGCAATGATCTGAAAGCTGCTCAAAGTTAGTGAGGGAGATATGAGTCTCCAGCTTTTGCAGTTCATTCCAGTCATTGGCAGCAGAGAACTGGATGGAAAGGCGACCAAATGAGCAGTTGGCTTTGGGGGTGACCAGTGAAATATATCTGCTGGAGCGCGTGATACGGGTGGGTGTTGCTATGGTGACCAGTGAGCTGAGATAAGGTAAAGCGGGGCTTTACCTAGCAGAGACTTGTAGATGACCTGGAGCCAGTGGGTTTGGCGAAGAATATGAAGCGAGGGCCAGCCAACGAGAGCAAACAGGTCGCAGTGGTGGGTAGTATATGGGGCTTTGGTGACAAAACGGATAGCGCTGTGATCGACTGCATCCAATTTGCTGAGTAGAGTGTTGGAAGCTATTTTGTAAATGACATCGCCGAAGTCGAGGATTGGTAGGATAGTCACTTTTACGAGGGTATGTTTGGCGGCATGAGTGAACGAGGCTTTGTTGCGAAATAGGAAGCCAATTCTAGATTTAATGTTGGATCGGAGATGCTTAATGTGAGTCTGGAAGGAGAGTTTACAGTCTAACCAGACACCTAGGTATTTGTAGTTGTCCACATATTCTAAGTCAGAACCGTCCAGAGCAGTGATGCTAGACGGGCAGGCGGGTGTGGGCAGTGATCGATTGAAGAGCATGTATTTAGATTTACTTGTATTTAAGAGCAGTTGGAGGCCACGGAAGGAGAGTTGTATGGCATTGAAACTTGTCTGGAGGTTAGTTAACACAGTGTCCAAAGAAGGGCCAGAAGTATACAGAATGGTGTCGTCGCATAGAGGTGGATCAGAGAATCACCAGCCGCAAGAGCGACTTCATTGGTGTATACAGAGAAAAGAGTCAGCCCGAGAATTGAACCCTGTGGCACCCCCATAGAGACTGCCAGAGGTACGGACAAGAGGCTCTCTGATTTGACACACTGAACTCTGTCTGAGAAGTAGTTGGTGAACCAGGAGAGGCAGTCATTTGAGAAGCCAAGGCTGTCTATAGGAATACAGTGATTGACGGAGTCGAAGCCTTGGCCAGGTCGATGAATACGGCTGCACAATACCGTCTTTTGTTGATGGCAGATATGATATCGTTTAGGACCTTGAGCGTGGCTGAGGTGCACCCATGACCAGCTCTGAAACCAGATTGCATAGCGAAGAAGGTACGGTGGGATTGGAAATGGTCTGTGATCTTTTTGTTAACTTGGCTTTCGAAAGACCTTAGAAAGGCAGGGTAGTATAGACATAGGTCTGTAACAGTTAGGGTCTAGATTGTCTCCCCTTTGAAGAGAGGTGACCGCAGCAGCTTTCAAATCTCTGGGGGATCTCAGACGATACAAAAGAGAGAGTGAACAGACTAGTAATAGGGGTTGAAAGGGTTGATCATGTGATTATTATGGCTAGGTTATGGGTTAATAGGGTTGATCATGTGATTGTGGATAAGGTAATGATTAATCATGTGATTATTGTGGAGAGTCAGATTAATTTAATAGTTCAAATGAAATATTTAGATGCTTGCTAGATGAACATTTCCCCTAATAATCCTGTTTACATCGACACGGCAATCAAAATAAATCAAAATAAAAGTTCTACAACAGCAACCATGTTTTTTTTGGGGAAGCATATATAGTTTGCATTTGAAAACTACTTATAAAAAATTCAGTTGTTCCAATTTGATTTCACTCATGCAAAAGAGGGCTTGCACGGTTGATGCTAGCACATGCGCAGATCAAATACACGCGCGGATCAAATACACGCGCGGATCAAATACACGCGCGGATCAAATACACGCGCGGATCAAATACACGCAGATCAAATACATGCAGTACTACCTTACTACAGTAGGGAGAAGGCGCCAAACCACTATAGTTTATTACATAAAATACTTAGAGGCATTGTATAGAAGAGGATGAGATTAAATGAAATAGCTTTTTTGGCCAATTGGGAGGAATCATGTTAATAAAGACGAAGACGAAGAGCTTGTGGCGTAAAGCTTAATAAAGAGCAGTGACACGAGCAAAAAATGGATCAATAAAATATACACAGCTGGAATGCCGATGAAGGGGTTTACATGTCCTAATATTTTGAAGAACAGGTGTTTTAACTGGCTTTTGCTTACTTCATTTTTAACTGTTAATCTACCTACTGTCATAATCAGTTTAATATGAAATTATGTGCATGGAAATGTGCCATAACAAGAGCATCAGTAAAGGAGTCACCACCTTCATTTCCTATGTGTGTGTTTGTGTGTCTAGGTCAAGGAGATATTGACACGCACCGCCTGTACACAGACTTGCCAGGCCACTGGTGAGCACTATCTTTCTCTGTATCTCCCCCTCGCTCTGTATATCTCTCTGTATCAGTATCTCTCTGTATCTCCCCCTCGCTCTGTATATCTCTGTATCAGTATCGCTCTGTATCTCTCTCTGTATCAGTATCTCTATCTGTATATCTCTCTGTATCAGTATCTCTCTGTATCTCCCCCTCGCTCTGTATATCTCTCTGTATCTCTCTCTGTATCAGTATCTCTCTCTGTATCTGTATCTCCCCCTCACTCTGTATATCTCTCTGTATCAGTATCTGTATATCGCTCTGTATATCTCTCTGTATCTGTATCTCCCCCTCGCTCTGTATATCTCTCTCTGTATCAGTATATCTCTGTATCAGTATCGCTCTGTATATCTCTCTCTGTATCTGTATCTCGCTCTGTATATCTCTCTGTATCAGTATCTCTCTGTATATCTCGCTCTGTATATCTCTCTGTATCGCTCTGTATATCTCTCTGTATCGCTCTGTATATCTCTCTGTATCGCTCTGTATATCTCTCTGTATCGCTCTGTATATTTCTCTGTATCGCTCTGTATATCTCTCTGTATCGCTCTGTATATCTCTCTGTATCTGTATCTCTCTGTATCTGTATATCTCTCTGTATCTGTTTCTTATCTCTGTCTCACAATCTTATGATCTGTTAATCAGATATAATAAAACTGTGTATCTGTATCTCTCTCTGTATCTGTATCTCTCTGTATCTGTATCTCTCTCTGTATCTGTATCTCTCTCTGTATCTGTATCTCTCTGTATCTGTATCTCTCTCTGTATCTGTATCTCTCTGTATCTGTATCTCTCTGTATCTCTCTGTATCTGTATCTCTCTGTATCTGTATCTCTCTGTATCTGTATCTCTCTCTGTATCTGTATCTCTCTGTATCTGTATCTCTCTCTGTATCTGTATCTCTCTGTATCTGTATCTGTATCTCTCTCTGTATCTGTATCTCTCTCTGTATCTGTATCTCTCTCTGTATCTGTATCTCTGTATCTGTATCTCTCTGTATCTCTGTATCTCTCTGTATCTCTGTATCTGTATCTCTCTCTGTATCTGTATCTCTCTGTATCTGTATCCCTCTCTGTATCTGTATCTGTCTCTCTCTGTATCTGTATCTCTGTATCTGTATCTCTCTGTATCTCTCTGTATCTGTCTCTCTCTGTATCTGTATCTCTCTCTGTATCTGTATCTGTATCTCTCTGTATCTGTATCTCTCTCTGTATCTGTATCTCTCTGTATCTGTATCTCTCTGTATCTGTATCTCTCTGTATCTGTATCTCTCTGTATCTGTATCTCTCTCTGTATCTGTATCTCTCTGTATCTGTATCTCTCTCTCTGTATCTCTCTGTATCTGTATCTCTCTGTATCTGTATCTCTCTGTATCTGTGTCTCTCTGTATCTGTCTCTCTCTGTATCTGTCTCTCTCTGTATCTGTATCTCTCTGTATCTGTATCTCTCTGTATCTGTATCTCTCTGTATCTGTATCTCTCTGTATCTGTATCTCTCTCTGTATCTCTCTGTATCTCTCTCTGTATCTGTATCTCTCTGTATCTGTATCTCTCTGTATCTGTATCTCTCTCTGTATCTGTATCTCTCTCTGTATCTGTATCTCTCTCTGTATCTGTATCTCTCTGTATCTGTATCTCTCTGTATCTGTATCTCTCTCTGTATCTGTATCTCTCTGTATCTGTATCTCTCTGTATCTGTCTCTCTCTGTATCTGTATCTCTCTGTATCTGTATCTGTATCTGTATCTCTCTGTATCTGTATCTCTCTCTGTATCTGTATCTCTCTCTGTATCTGTATCTCTCTCTGTATCTGTATCTCTCTGTATCTGTATCTCTCTCTGTATCTGTCTCTCTCTGTATCTGTATCTCTCTGTATCTGTATCTCTCTCTGTATCTGTATCTCTCTGTATCTGTATCTCTCTGTATCTGTATCTCTCTCTGTATCTGTATCTGTATCTCTCTGTATCTGTATCTCTCTCTGTATCTGTATCTCTCTCTGTATCTGTATCTCTCTCTGTATCTGTCTCTCTCTGTATCTGTATCTCTCTCTGTATCTGTATCTCTCTGTATCTGTATCTCTCTCTGTATCTGTATCTCTCTCTGTATCTGTATCTCTCTCTGTATCTGTATCTCTCTCTGTATCTGTATCTCTCTGTATCTGTATCTCTCTGTATCTGTCTCTCTCTCTGTATCTGTATCTCTCTGTATCTCTCTGTCTCTCTCTGTATCTGTATCTCTCTGTATCTGTATCTCTCTGTATCTGTATCTCTCTGTATCTGTATCTCTCTGTATCTGTATCTATCTGTATCTGTGTCTCTCTGTATCTGTCTCTCTCTGTATCTGTATCTCTCTGTATCTGTATCTCTCTGTATCTGTATCTCTCTGTATCTGTATCTCTCTGTATCTGTATCTCTCTGTATCTGTATCTCTCTCTGTATCTCTCTGTATCTGTCTCTCTCTGTATCTGTATCTCTCTGTATCTGTATCTCTCTGTATCTGTGTCTCTCTGTATCTGTATCTCTCTGTATCTGTCTCTGTATCTGTCTCTCTCTGTATCTCTCTGTATCTGTCTCTCTCTGTATCTCTCTGTATCTGTATCTCTCTGTATCTGTCTCTCTCTGTATCCGTATCTCTCTGTATCTATATCTCTCTCTGTATCTCTCTGTATCTGTATCTCTCTCTGTATCTGTATCTCTCTGTATCTGTATCTCTCTGTATCTGTATCTCTCTGTATCTGTATCTCTCTCTGTATCTGTATCTCTCTGTATCTGTATCTCTCTGTATCTGTATCTCTCTGTATCTGTATCTGTATCTGTCTCTCTCTGTATCTCTCTGTATCTGTCTCTCTCTGTATCTGTATCTCTCTGTATCTGTCTCTCTCTGTATCTGTATCTCTCTGTATCTGTATCTGTATCTCTCTGTATCTGTATCTCTCTCTGTATCTGTATCTATCTGTATCTCTGTCTCTCTGTATCTGTCTCTCTCTGTATCTATCTCTCTGTATCTGTATCTCTGTATCTGTATCTCTCTGTATCTGTATCTCTCTGTATCTGTATCTGTATCTCTCTGTATCTGTCTCTCTCTGTATCTGTATCTCTGTATCTCTCTCTCTGTATCTGTATCTCTCTGTATCTGTATCTCTCTGTATCTGTGTATCTCTCTGTATCTGTATCTCTCTGTATCTGTCTCTGTATCTGTCTCTCTCTGTATCTCTCTGTATCTGTCTCTCTCTGTATCTCTCTGTATCTGTATCTCTCTGTATCTGTCTCTCTCTGTATCATATCTCTCTGTATCTGTATCTCTCTGTATCTGTATCTCTCTCTGTATCTGTATCTCTCTCTGTATCTGTATCTCTCTGTATCTGTATCTCTCTGTATCTGTCTCTCTCTGTATCTGTATCTCTCTGTATCTGTCTCTGTATCTGTCTCTCTCTGTATCTCTCTGTATCTGTCTCTCTCTGTATCTCTCTGTATCTGTATCTCTCTGTATCTGTCTCTCTCTGTATCTGTATCTCTCTGTATCTATATCTCTCTCTGTATCTCTCTGTATCTGTATCTCTCTCTGTATCTGTATCTCTCTGTATCTGTCTCTCTCTGTATCTGTATCTCTCTGTATCTGTCTCTCTCTGTCTCTCTCTGTATCTGTATCTCTCTGTATCTGTCTCTCTCTGTATCTGTCTCTCTCTGTATCTGTATCTCTCTGTATCTGTATCTCTCTGTATCTGTATCTCTCTGTATCTGTATCTCTCTGTATCTGTATCTCTCTGTATCTCTCTCTGTATCTGTATCTCTCTCTGTATCTGTATCTGTATCTCTCTGTATCTGTATCTCTCTGTATCTGTATCTCTCTGTATCTGTATCTCTCTCTGTATCTGTATCTCTCTCTGTATCTGTATCTCTCTGTATCTGTATCTCTCTGTATCTCTCTGTATCTGTCTCTCTCTGTATCTGTATCTCTCTGTATCTGTATCTCTCTGTATCTGTATCTCTCTGTATCTGTATCTCTCTCTGTATCTGTATCTCTCTCTGTATCTGTATCTCTCTGTATCTGTATCTCTCTCTGTATCTGTATCTCTCTCTCTGTATCTGTATCTCTCTGTATCTGTATCTCTCTCTGTATCTGTATCTCTCTCTGTATCTGTATCTCTCTCTGTATCTGTATCTCTCCCTCTCTGTATCTGTCTCTCTCTGTATCTGTATATCTCTCTGTATCTGTATCTCTCTCTGTATCTGTATCTCTCTCTGTATCTGTATCTCTCGCTGTATCTCTCCCTCACTGTATCTGTATATCTGTTACTGTAATTTAATTATATTTTCATTAATTGAAAACCCTTAATCTATTTTATGAGAATTTGTAAGATTCTTGTTTGCATAAAATAGATGGAGACCAGTCTTTCAATAATAGGTAACAGAATTTATTCTCGGAGCGCGCTGCCACTTAACCACGAGCAACAGTTTATATACAGATCATGACGTCATTTCATTGCTTTAACAGAATCCCCTCCTCTCGACCGGGACAAAGTGAGGTGAAAAGTTCATTCTAACTTACTAACACACTCCCAGGTAACTTTTGACCCCTCAACATTATCAATCGCCACTGAGCTGACAGTTCTAATTAACAGAAAACTTAGGAATGCACTCACTGTCTTATCTAAAAACCCCAGAGCTCAGTTCCGTTTTCACAGTCCACAACCCATTAGTTTCTTCCGAGTTGAAATGGTGTTCATTAACTTTAATTACTGTCTCACAATCCCTTATGAACTCATATTGTTAATCAGATATAATAAAACAGAGTATAAGTTTACTTAGTTACAATTCTATTTAAAATGGGGATATTGTTTATTCATTTATTCATAATAATTCTAAAAATATCTCTATCTGTATCTGTATCTCTCTCTGTATCTGTATCTCTCTCTGTATCTGTATCTCTCTCTGTATCTGTATCTCTCTGTATCTGTCTCTCTCTGTATCTGTCTCTCTCTGTATCTGTCTCTCTCTGTATCTGTATCTGTATCTCTCTGTATCTGTATCTCTCACTGTATCTGTATCTCTCTCTGTATCTGTATCTCTCTATCTGTATCTGTCTCTCTCTGTATCTGTATCTCTCACTGTATCTGTATCTCTCACTGTATCTGTATCTCTCTCTGTATCTGTATCTCTCTCTCTGTATCTGTATCTCTCTGTATCTGTATCTCTCTGTATCTGTATCTCTCTGTATCTGTCTCTCTCTGTATCTGTCTCTCTCTGTATCTGTATCTGTATCTCTCTGTATCTGTATCTCTCACTGTATCTGTATCTCTCTCTGTATCTGTATCTCTCTATCTGTATCTGTATCTCTCTCTGTATCTGTATCTCTCTGTATCTGTATCTCTCACTGTATCTGTATCTCTCTCTGTATCTGTATCTCTCTCTCTGTATCTGTCTCTCTCTGTATATCTCTCTCTGTATCTGTATCTCTCTGTATCTGTATCTCTCTGTATCTGTATCTCTCTCTCTGTATCTGTCTCTCTCTGTATATCTCTCTCTGTATCTGTATCTCTCTGTATCTGTCTCTCTCTGTATCTGTATCTCTCTCTGTATCTCTCTGTATCTGTCTCTCTCTGTATCTGTATCTCTCTGTATCTGTATCTCTCTCTGTATCTCTCTGTATCTGTCTCTCTCTGTATCTGTATCTCTCTGTATCTGTATCTATCTGTATCTGTGTCTCTCTGTATCTGTCTCTCTCTGTATCTGTATCTCTCTGTATCTGTATCTCTCTGTATCTGTATCTCTCTGTATCTGTATCTCTCTGTATCTGTATCTCTCTGTATCTGTATCTGTATCTCTCTGTATCTGTCTCTCTCTGTATCTGTATCTCTCTGTATCTGTATCTCTCTGTATCTGTGTCTCTCTGTATCTGTATCTCTCTGTATCTGTCTCTGTATCTGTCTCTCTCTGTATCTCTCTGTATCTGTCTCTCTCTGTATCTCTGTATCTGTATCTCTCTGTATCTGTCTCTCTCTGTATCTGTATCTCTCTGTATCTGTATCTCTCTGTATCTGTATCTCTCTGTATCTGTATCTCTCTGTATCTGTATCTCTCTGTATCTGTATCTCTCTCTGTATCTGTATCTCTCTCTGTATCTGTATCTCTCTGTATCTGTCTCTCTCTGTATCTGTCTCTGTATCTGTCTGTATCTGTATCTCTCTGTATCTGTCTCTCTCTGTATCTCTCTGTATCTGTATCTCTCTGTATCTGTCTCTCTGTATCTGTATCTCTGTATCTATATCTCTGTATCTGTATCTCTCTGTATCTGTATCTCTCTCTGTATCTGTATCTATCTGTATCTGTCTCTGTATCTCTCTGTATCTGTATCTCTCTGTATCTGTATCTCTCTGTATCTGTATCTCTCTGTATCTGTATCTCTCTGTATCTGTATCTGTATCTCTCTCTGTATCTCTCTGTATCTGTCTCTCTCTGTATCTGTATCTCTCTGTATCTGTATCTCTCTGTATCTGTGTCTCTCTGTATCTGTATCTCTCTGTATCTGTCTCTGTATCTGTCTCTCTCTGTATCTCTCTGTATCTGTCTCTCTCTGTATCTCTCTGTATCTGTATCTCTCTGTATCTGTCTCTCTCTGTATCCATATCTCTCTGTATCTATATCTCTCTCTGTATCTCTCTGTATCTGTATCTCTCTCTGTATCTGTATCTCTCTGTATCTGTATCTCTCTGTATCTGTATCTCTCTGTATCTGTATCTCTCTCTGTATCTGTATCTCTCTCTGTATCTGTATCTCTCTCTGTATCTGTATCTCTCTCTGTATCTGTATCTCTCTGTATCTGTCTCTCTCTGTATCTGTATCTCTCTGTATCTGTCTCTGTATCTGTCTCTCTCTGTATCTCTCTGTATCTGTCTCTCTCTGTATCTCTCTGTATCTGTATCTCTCTGTATCTGTCTCTCTCTGTATCCGTATCTCTCTGTATCTATATCTCTCTCTGTATCTCTCTGTATCTCTCTCTGTATCTGTATCTCTCTGTATCTGTCTCTCTCTGTATCTGTATCTCTCTGTATCTGTCTCTCTCTGTCTCTCTCTGTATCTGTATCTCTCTGTATCTGTCTCTCTCTGTATCTGTCTCTCTCTGTATCTGTATCTCTCTGTATCTGTATCTCTCTGTATCTGTATCTCTCTGTATCTGTCTCTCTCTGTATCTGTATCTCTCTCTGTATCTGTATCTGTATCTCTCTGTATCTGTATCTCTCTGTATCTGTATCTCTCTGTATCTGTATCTCTCTGTATCTGTCTCTCTCTGTATCTGTATCTCTCTCTGTATCTGTATCTCTCTGTATCTGTATCTCTCTGTATCTGTCTCTCTCTGTATCTGTATCTCTCTGTATCTGTCTCTCTCTGTATCTGTCTCTGTATCTGTATCTCTCTGTATCTGTATCTCTCTGTATCTGTATCTCTCTGTATCTGTATTTCTCTGTATCTGTATCTCTCTGTATCTGTATCTCTCTCTGTATCTGTATCTCTCTGTATCTGTATCTCTCACTGTATCTGTATCTCTCACTGTATCTGTATCTCTCTGTATCTGTATCTCTCACTGTATCTGTATCTCTCTGTATCTGTATCTCTCACTGTATCTGTATCTCTCTCTCTCTGTATATGTATGTCTCTGTATCTGTATTTCTCTGTATCTGTCTCTCTCTGTATCTGTATCTCTCTCTGTATCTGTATCTCTCTGTATCTGTATCTCTCTGTATCTGTATTTCTCTCTGTATCTGTATCTCTCTCTCTGTATCTGTCTCTCTCTGTATCTGTCTCTCTCTGTATCTCTCTCTCTGTATCTGTATCTCTCTGTATCTGTATCTGTCTCTCTCTGTATCTGTATCTCTCTGTATCTGTCTCTGTATCTGTCTCTCTCTGTATCTCTCTGTATCTGTCTCTCTCTGTATCTCTCTGTATCTGTATCTCTCTGTATCTGTCTCTCTCTGTATCTGTATCTCTCTGTATCTGTATCTCTCTGTATCTGTCTCTCTCTGTATCTGTATCTCTCTGTATCTGTCTCTCTCTGTATCTGTGTCTCTCTCTGTATCTGTATCTCTCTCTGTATCTGTCTCTCTCTGTATCTGTATCTCTCTGTATCTGTCTCTCTCTGTATCTGTCTCTCTCCTTATCTGTATCTCTCTCTGTATCTGTATCTCTCTGTATCTGTATCTCTCTGTATCTGTATCTCTCTGTATCTGTCTCTCTCTGTATCTGTATCTCTCTGTATCTGTATCTCTCTCTGTATCTCTCTGTATCTGTCTCTCTCTGTATCTGTGTCTCTCTCTGTATCTGTATCTCTCTCTGTATCTGTATCTCTCTGTATCTGTCTCTCTCTGTATCTGTATCTCTCTCTGTATCTCTCTGTATCTGTCTCTCTCTGTATCTGTATCTCTCTGTATCTGTCTCTCTCTGTATCTGTCTCTCTCTGTATCTGTCTCTCTCTGTATCTGTCTCTCTCTCTGTATCTGTATCTCTCTGTATCTGTATCTCTCTGTATCTGTCTCTCTCTGTATCTGTCTCTCTCTGTATCTGTCTCTCTCTCTCTGTACCTGTATCTCTCTGTATCTGTCTCTCTCTGTATCTGTCTCTCTCTGTATCTGTCTCTCTCTCTCTGTACCTGTATCTCTCTGTATCTGTCTCTCTCTGTATCTGTATCTATCTGTATCTCTCTGTATCTGTATCTCTCTGTATCTGTATCTCTCTGTATCTGTCTCTCTCTCTCTGTACCTGTATCTCTCTGTATCTGTCTCTCTCTGTATCTGTATCTCTCTGTATCTGTATCTATCTGTATCTCTCTGTATCTGTATCTCTCTGTATCTGTATCTCTCTGTATCTGTCTCTCTCTGTATCTGTATCTATCTGTATCTCTCTGTATCTGTATCTCTCTGTATCTGTATCTCTCTGTATCTGTCTCTCTCTGTATCTGTCTCTCTCTCTCTGTACCTGTATCTCTCTGTATCTGTCTCTCTCTGTATCTGTATCTATCTGTATCTCTCTGTATCTGTATCTCTCTGTATCTGTCTCTCTCTGTATCTGTATCTCTCTGTGTCTGTATCTGTATCTCTCTGTATCTGTATCTCTCTGTATCTGTCTCTCTCTGTATCTGTCTCTCTCTCTGTATCTGTATCTCTCTCTGTATCTGTCTCTCTCTGTATCTGTCTCTCTCTCTGTATCTGTATCTGTCTCTCTCTGTATCTGTCTCTCTCTGTCTCTCTCTGTATCTGTCTCTCTCTGTCTCTCTCTGTATCTCTCTCTCTCTGTATCTGTATCTCTCTGTATCTGTCTTTCTCTGTATCTGTATCTCTCTGTATCTGTCTCTCTCTGTCTCTCTGTATCTGTATCTCTCTGTATCTGTCTCTCTCTCTGTATCTCTATCTCTCTGTATCTGTCTCTCTGTATCTGTCTCTCACTGTATCTGTATCTCTCTCTCTGTATCTGTATCTCTCTGTATCTGTATCTCTCTGTATCTGTATCTCTCTGTATCTCTCTCTCTGTATCTGTCTCTCTCTGTATCTGTATCTCTCTCTGTATCTGTATCTCTCTGTATCTGTATCTCTCTGTATCTGTATCTCTCTGTATCTGTATCTCTCTGTATCTGTATCTGTATCTCTCTGTATCTGTATCTCTCTGTATCTGTATCTCTGTATCTGTATCTCTCTGTATCTGTATCTCTCTGTATCTGTATCTCTCTCTGTATCTGTATCTATCTGTATCTGTATCTCTCTGTATCTGTATCTCTCTGTATCT